>NC_041406.2:133444211-133529468 GCF_900747795.2 Erpetoichthys calabaricus
ATTGAATACCTATAGAAAAAGAAATCAAAAGAAAACATTTAACACAAGTGCATGTAAGAGTTAACACAGTGGTTTAGTAATCTACGAAATTTTTAATTAACTCTTTGCAGTTTATTTATACCACCTTCTTTTGTGAAACATTTTTTAATATAATAAACAAGTTATCAGATATACATTTTAACAGTAACATTAGTGATTGGAATATTTGAAGCATACAGCCACCAAAAATAAAGTATCAAAAGCCTAATGATCCCAACTGAACAGGTTACCAGATATAGCTTCTCGCTGATCTGGAGCTGAATTGACCATGGTGCTAAACTGTCATCACGGCTCCTTACTGGTTCCCTCATTCTGCTTTTGTTTTTCCCTTCACTTCCCTGCAAGGGCAGGTCACAGCTTCCTACCTTTAATCTTCTTAACTTGTGCTCTCGGAAAACTGGTGACAGGATGAAAACATGCGAGGACCTATCTATTCTGGCACACTCAAATTACAAATGTTCTCAAGAAGCTTCTTTAAATAATTTAATGTTCTTTTTCTCTTTTTCAACCTTGTTAGAAGTACACGGTAGAGTGCTAATGGCTTTTGGTATTTCAATCAAAATAGGAAAGAAATGATCTGAACTCAGACTGACATTTGACAAGTAAAGGAAAGGGAACAAAGGAGCTGTCAAAAATATTCATTTTAATAGTACTAATAATCAAGAAACAAAAAATATATGGGGGAGAAGATGCCAGGAGTAAAGAACAATTCTTTCATGGCCTATAAGATACTGTGGTAGCTAGAAACAGCAATGTAGTGCACTAAACTGGGCTTATATTTGTCAAGGAAATTAAGTGGATTTTTCCAACAGAATGGGAAGAGAAAAGAGGAGAGGTCTGATGGTAAAAGCAATTCAAGTAGAAAAAGGGCAGATATGGACCAATTGAGCTTAAAACCAAACAAGGTCTCATAGGAACTAAACGGGTTTAACACTAGAATTCATAAAGCTTATGATAAAACTTGTATTACTGGGCCACCTTATATTCATTCGCACTTGTCCTCATCAGCATCTTTTGTTTTGCAAATGTGTTGATCAGCACAAGCAGCAAGCAGCCTGCTATCCCATCCTCCGACAGAGCTGAAGTCAGTCGCAAAATTCTCAGAGCTCAAGTATGTTTATCTGGGTGTGAAGTGCCTGAAGTTGTATAAGGTAAATAATATATCGTTATTTGGAATACATACACTTCATGTGTGTTCCATGTCTGCAATGATCTGTGTACATGTAGGATGACACAAACTGTGAGGCAAAAAATGCTGAACACATACCTAAAACAGAAACGTTTTCCATGTTATACTAATAATGACATGAAGTGTATAATGTGCGAAGACTTTAATCTACAGTAAATAAAAAATGAACATCAACAAATAAATCATTCAAATTAAATGTTGCTGTCAATGAGTTAAAAACCCAAGCTCAAATGTCATTCAACAGAAAGTTGATATGATTTCATAGATTGTGCAGAGATAAGAACTGCTGCCTTATAACCAAAAGATCCCGGGTTTGAGACCGGGCGTTCGGCATTTTAAGTAGTGAGCTGCTATTATTATTACTATAATATAATAAAACATATATTTGATCTGAGTCTGTAAAATCAGGTGTAAATTTTGGCTACATGTAAAAGTTAGCGCTTTTTTTTTATTAATCAGTTTTATTCTGGCAGTGACGTTCACGTGGTACAACGAACTTGCCTCTCCCTCTCCGAGTTGATAGCATTTATGTCCATTCTTATCACAAGAGCAGCGATGACCACATTTGGTGCTGTGGTTGATGCCTGCTCAGAACTACTTGGTGTACTGGCAATCAAAGATACGATGCCCTGTGACCGCTATCAGACTATAATGTGGCATTTGCGCTTTAACAACAAAGACACACGTGCAGAACGTGTGAAAAACGACAGACTAGCTAAAATTTCGGACATCTGGCAACGTTTTGTTGAGAGCTGTATTTTGAGTTACAACCCAGGGCAAACACTTTCCGAGTCTGTGTTCATAAAGCTTATAGAGTCGTTTTTGGACAAAGACAGAACCATAACAACAGACCATAACACACTTTTCCACATGATTTTGTGAGACTGGATTTATCGTTTTACAAATTATAGTAGAATTTGGATGTTTTTCTTGCTAAAATGCTCCTTTAATGTTGCGAAAGAGAGTCTACCTGACCATAGAGTAGTATACAAACATTTGGGCATACTTGCTTAAAATGTTGGTTACTGTGAATAGTTGAGAGTAGAAGTTGAACTGATCACCAAATAGTATAAAGTTAAAGATGACACATTTCTTTTTATCATTTTATGCAAGATTGGTATATTGTTTTTGTTTTGTACTATTGAACAGTGGAAAAAAAGGAAAGCAGCACTATTCAAAAGTTTGGGCACCCCAAGATGTTTGAGGTCTCAGATAACTTTTATTAAGGTCTCAGACCTTAATTAGCTTATTAGGGATATGGCTTGTTCACAGTCATCATTAGGAAACCACTGTTGATGGTAATTGCAAAAGTTGTATAAAGTCTCTCACTCCTCAAACCTTGTCCCAACAATCAGCAGCCATGGGCTACTCTAAGCAGCTGCCTAACGCTCTGAAAAGTAAAATTATGTATGCTCACAAAGCAGGAGAAAGTTCCAAGAAGATAGCAAAGCGTTTTCAGGTAGCTGTTTTCTCAGTTCATAATGTTATTAAGAAATGTTAATTAACAGGAACAGGAGGTCAAGCTGAGGTCTGGAAGACAAAGAATACTTTCTGAAAGAACTGCTTGTTGGATTACTAGAAAGACAAATAAAAATACCTGTTTGAATATAAAAAAACCTTCAGGAAAATTTAGCTGACTCTAGCTGTTCTACTGTGCAGTGATACCTGAACAAACATGACCTTCATAGTAGAGTCAGCAGAAGAAAACCTTTCCTGCGTCCTAGTCACAAATTCAGCACTTAAGTTTGCAAATTACTTACTTTGTGGATTTCATTGGCCATAATTAACTATTAGTCACAGCTGCCCCGCCGACTGCCAGTGGCAGGCAACTTTAACCAAACCTCAAAGAAAAGACAATTAAACTAAAACATGCCACATGGTACTTTAGAAAATATAGCTAAAAGAAAAGTAGAGACACAGATGATTTGTCAAGCTCGAATTGCCACCCCAACACATCAAACTCAGTCAGTATTTAGACTGGAGGAAAAAAAAAAAAAAACTTTAAATGCCAAACAACCACTTAACCTTACTTCTACAGATATTTCTTGTTTATTGAACTTTGCAGTAACAAATTAAGCTGATCCATAGCATGCTGTCAATGTTATCAACCAAGCCAACAATACACATTTATGTTTAGTTTTAATCAGGTTATTAGTATTGATGTTTTAATTTGGGTGAAGCACTGTCGCAAAGCACATTCAAGTCACACTATCATGATGAACTTCTTTAATTGAAATGCTTCATCAATAGCAAATGGATGGACTGCAATAATCTTAATATATTTAGAATGATGCAGTATGGCAAAGTCTATAACAGGGGATCTCTGTCTGAGTTTACATTTTGCAGTGGCACAGAGGTCTAGCAAATGAATAACCAATGAATGGATTATGCATATTCAGCATATGGCTGTAAAACTGATAATGAAATCCACTCTCATCCTTTTCATTGTTCGTTATCCTTATCATCTTTGGTGACTCTAATATCAACATTTAAATTTCTAGTAAGCATACAAAGATTGTGCTTTTTGTTTATTGCTTTCCTCCTTTTTCCTGCTTCATTCTTAATCTATTTCAAATCATTGATGTTCAAATATTTAAGTTTAATATTAGTTTGTATCCTGTGCCATTAATGTTATCTTTGCTTTTATTTCCATTGAATTCCTTTTACTGTTTGTAAAAGGCTTTCAGCATTCAAAAGGTACTATGTAAATAAAATGTATTATTATTATTATTACTATTAATATTACTACTACTACAGACAGATCTTTGTCCCAATGGGGGAATTTGGCATTTTACAAAAGTTCTTTAAATAAATAAATAGGTAAATAAATAAATAAATATGCATACACCCATACATCAGTCTGAAGACACACCAGAATGATTACAAGTAGGGCCTGGGGATAAAACAATAAAAAGATAATTACTGCAAAATAACTTTTCCTCTATATAAGACATCGTCAATAGAAGTCAACAGTATACGTTCCATCCATGTTTTGACACACAACACAAAAAGGCAATTATAATGAGAATAGTACTGGACCAAACCAATCATGTGGCAGAAATAGAGTTATAGTCACATCAAATTAGGCTGATGCACACAGCACGTAGCATAGCAACTGGCAACAGCCCACATGCTAATTTTTGGGCTGTAAGAGCTGAGTGCCAGTACATCAGAACTGGAGTGGGAGCAAGATAAAAGAGAAAAGGATGGCAGAAATTGTTAACGAAAATTTTAAAAAAAATCAGTGTTTTCAAAGACGCCCCAACAGACTCAGCCCAAGTCTCAAAAGATGAAGATATTGTTGAAAAGAAGGGTCAGAGGAATTCAGTAGTGTTGAGAAATTTTGATTATTTAAAGTCCAACAAAAAGTACAGCAGTATGTACTACAAATTGTGTCAAAAGCACGTTCCCACAAAGTCAGGTAATACCACTAATCTTTTGTACCATCTGAAGCAGTGCCATCCTACAGGATCCACAATGCAATACTTTACAGCCCCACACCCAAGCAAGTGCTGCACTAATGGGGATTTGTTTTGTGCCTTTCCCCCCTTTTTTTTTTTTTTTGCCGTGTAGCATAAGCTGACCACATTTGAGTGAATATGTCAGTTTTGTTAATGTTCTCTTTCAAAGCTGCTTGAATTTGTACAGAGGATATATACAGAATGTTTTTGACTATATTTGCTGTGTTTGTTACCCAACCATTTAAAACAGTTTTAATGTATACAAAGGGACAGATACAGTACAGTGGTTGTTTTTGATTTTATTTTATATTAATACCTACTTTGTTTATTTGGAACGGACTAAAGTATTTCCTTTGTATTCTCCAGTAAAATTTAAAAGCTTGAAGATTTTAGTTAATCGATTTAAGAATTTTAGATTTTATTTTATTTATTTGGAGTAGACAACAAATTTAATGTGTTCTGATGTAAAACTTAAAAAGCTTTTGACTGGTCAAAATTCAGACATTTTTATTTTGTATTACCTTTTCTATTTATTTGGAATTAACCAAGGAATTTAATTGTGCATTTTGTTTGTGTTCTCCTGTAACACATTATTCTAAGCAGTGAAAAGCTTCAAGATTTTATTATATCTACCCATTTTATTTATTTGAAATACAGTTGTACAATGTTCTACAGTACATTTGTCACGTTCAACTTCTGACAGAAAATAAGTAACATTTAAACCAAAAGTAACCTTATAATATCTTCACATCTCACTTAGGAGTAAAAAGGAACCTTTAAGCTTGACAGAAATAGTGATTTGATTTATATCATGCTATATATTGATATAAACTGATATGAAACAAATTACTGTGATAATTTTTGTTTCTATATCACCCAGTCCTAACTATGAGGCAAGAAAATTAAAAAGAAACAAAAGTATAGTATACTATTATACAGCACCAGGAGTTCAGGCTTGATTACTAGCCTGGTCAGCATCTGTATGGAGTTTTCCTGTTTCCCACATGTGTATGTGGAATGAGGATATTAGAAGTGTGTCATTAAGCACTCCCAACTGACAAAATATTTTCATTCCTACATGTGTTGTTAAATAGCATTATCCCACTTTAGGCTCACCGGGAGCTCCCCAGGTTTTGCATTTTGTGTATTAAGGGAAAGATCTGAGATGTTGCTATAATAGATGTTAAGTATTTAATGTAAATGGTATGCTTGTAGAAATGAAAAACTGGCATCTTTATTTCTACTATTATTGTTAATAACACAGCTTGTAGTAACTTCAACAGTATTTCAAAAAATAAATAAATACAACTTCAAAGTTCTGAAATTGCTAACATACTGTATATTCAGAATCAGGAGATATCAAAAATAAATATAAAATATGAGTATGCGTGTATGGTGAACTTACAGCTTGCAAAAGGAATCTCAAAAACAAAAAAGAAGGCACTTTGAAATTATATAATCAATTGCTTAAACTTGTTGCAGATTAAGGTAAAAAATTACATCAATGAACAATTGTTATAGCATTATTTGAATATACCTGAAGCATTGAACTGTCACATTACAATAAGAAAATTGAGTTCTTTCACAGACAGCTAAATTGCATGTATTACATTCACAGATACAACATGAATGATATACAATTTGACAACTATAAAGAAAATTGTGCTTTTGCACATGAAAAACTGTCTGTGTGAACATTTCTGGTGAGTAATCCAAACTATTAAAATGTCAAAACTAAAACTAAATAAAACCAAAAAGGAATGAAAAATTAAAATTAGAAAATGTCTAAAAATATAAACTAAAAGCTAAATAAAAACTAACATTCAAAAATGTTACAACACTAAAACTTTAAACTACAAAAACACTGATTAGGAGCAGAACTGAATTCAGTTCCTTTGCAGAGGACTGAATGTGTAGCTCGTCACATACACTATGTTGCTGGGGCCAGGCCTAGGAAGTAATTGGTTCTTAGGCTTCATACATATGATTCCTTAGCCACTCCATTTGGAGAAAAATAGTTGTTATTAATAATAACACAAGCCAAATAAATAAATGTTTCATGGAGTTCTATTACAAATTATTTTCCAAAAACTCCAAAACAGCCTATGATGAAATGGGTTCTTTATAAGAGATAACTCTAACTCTCGCTACTAGCTGGGTGTATAAGTGGCATCATGACTCTTGGTAATAATATCTTTTAACAGCACAGTGAAAATTTATAAGGTCCACTTTTTTTTTTTAATGTAATCCTGATTTCACTAATCCTGACAGTTCCCGGGTCCTGTAATATTTCTATGTTCTCAAAATTACTTTTATTCCCAGTTACCTGTCTTTCACTCTCTGTCTTCAAAGTTGAAACTTATTTCTGCTACAGTATGCCATTATACAAAAAACTGCCTCCAAGATTTCACCTTCTGAATTTAGTGAGTCTTGGAGAGTTCTCAATAAGTCAAACTCCTTTGACCTGAGACCAGACTTAAAAGTTCTTTTATGGGTCTTCTGGAGATCATCCTTTGTTTTATTTGTTCTTCTAATTCTCTAGGAACCTTTTTACATATGTACTGGAAATATTCTATAACCTTAGCCTTATGGCGAGCTGTGTCACAGTTTCTTTCCTCTGTGTTCTTCTGCGATATCCCTCATCCTTCTCCTGGATTTTTATGCTCTCTCTCTTAAACTTTTTAACAAAGATGAAAAGTTATGCAATGATTCTTCTTTGAAATCTCCTGATTCTCCATCCCTTCCTTTTTCACAATTCTCCAATTTTACCTTATTCACTTTGAATTACATCCTAAGAATTAATGGTGTGTCCCTCACCAGTGCCACGTAACTGGAAGTCCTATCTTCTTATAGTTCAATGTTTGATTTGCACTAATGTTTATCTGCACATTAATCAGGTTTAAAATTTTATCATTATAAATATAGCAAAGAGAGAGCTAGTCAAACTATACCTTTATAATAACGATTCACCAATTTTCAGATGTCTAGCATTGAATTAAAATATCATCTGCCTGAAGAATGATTTATTTCAGACTGTAGTTGACACAATTCAGTTGGAACCTTGAGTTAAACAATGTGCATGTAAATATAAACATACATAACATGATTTCCACCTGAATCTCTAGTTTGTTGGCTTGCTTCACAACTATAACCTCACTGATGTTTCCATGCATATGTTATAAGAGGTGCCAGTTTGGGAAAGCTTTATATATTTTTATATCTGATCATGTGTGTCATTGGAGCATGTGGCATGAGGAGGACAAACAAGAAACGGTTCCAGCATCTGTTTTATGAGGATCTGACAGAAGACACTTTGTTAAACCATTTGATTCAGTTATGCAAATTTAATCTATAGAATTGACCTGCAATTTGATAGGGAAGTTGTGATCAAATCAAAAAAGTGAACTATGATAATTCAGATGGAGGTGACGGGGCGTAGGTGCTAACAAGTTTCCCTAGATGGTTTTTAACTTAAGTTTTTATTTTATTTTTTTATTTTTTTTATTTTATTAACATCCCACCTTAACTCCGTTCGCACCTCTCCGTCAGGTCTTTTGTGTTGTAAATGTGTCAATAAGCACAAGCAACCTTGCCCCACCGGGACATCAACCCTGTGGAGGTCCATGGCAACCGGCAGGGGGCGCCTGGATGGTTCCAGAGCCATGGACTGCAGCACTTCCACTACACCAGGAAGTGCTGCCAGAACAGGAACAAGCACATCCGGGACGTTATAAAGGGGGCAGCCTCACTCCATTCAGAGAGCGGAGTTGGGTGGTAGTGGACAGGGCTTGTGAGAGAGGAGTGGAGACAGCAGAAGGAAAGAAAAGGAAAAGGACTGAGCTGTGTGAGTTTATTGTGGCTGTGTTGTGCTGTGAAAATAAACGTGTGCCTTTGGACTTCTGGCAGTCTCAGTGTCTTGTCTGTGTCCGGGCTGGTCTTTCACAATGTAAATGTGAATGTAAAACTAAAAAAAGATAAATTAATAAATACAGAATAAATACAAAAACACATTAGTAGGTTTAGTTTTTCAGCTGTTGGCAGACGCTTCATCTACCTACCTGAAATTCCGTAGAAGCACTGCCAAATCAGGAATTTTACATGGTTTGTATTGCTTTGTTGTTAAACGACCTTTTTAAAGCGAAAGGAATTGTTCAGCAACTGATCTTGCATATTGACCATCAGTCACTCGATCAGTGCAGTTTTATTTTCAAAAAGGATTTCTCCTGTGTGAAGTGACAGGTGAATTATTGTAAACAAAACACAGACACTTGAGAAATAAACTGAAACATTACTCACCTGTGATTTTTCTATCCATACTGTATTAAAGGTTTTGTTGACCAGCACATTGCGACTTCAAGCATTTGAATTACATCGTGATATAGAAGAAGTGCCATCAAATGCGGCAACTCATCTTAAAAGACATCAGACTAGAATTTGGCTTAGTGCGTGCTGCTGTTTAATAGTTGCTGTGTACATACTGTATCTTACACTCAGTCAGAATTACAGCTAACATGCCATAATTTATGTAAAGACTGAAATTCTATGAGGGTTCTTTGCATCTAATACTTGTCTCTTGAGCCCCGGTGATCCAGTGAACGGCAGCTTTGAAATTTGCCAAACACATTCGAAGCAATATCACCTTGGTTTGCTTCACCAACACTTGAAGCAGAACTTATCATACTGTCACTATCAGCTCCTGAACAAATGTCACTACCATCACACATTAAATCGCTTTCTTCTTCACACACTTTACGCGCCTGTATTCAGCCTGCTATGTCACTGCAAATGCTGTGTCAATACCTGCCCTCTGTCATCAGCTGCTGTTCAATGGATGAATATATGTGAGCAGCTCATGGTGGATAACTTTCTCTTTTAGAGTTAAAACTTAGAAGGGTTAAATACTAAAGGCAGGAATATTTATTCAAAAACCAAACATGAAATTCTGATTAATATATTCTGATTAATTTCAGGACCTCTGCAGACCAGATAAGCCCTTGCTAAGTCTGATTGTTACGAAAACTAAAAATATTTTAACTAAATTATTTTATTTAACTTAGTCTTTTCAGCTTCATTTCAGTTTTGTTAATTATTTTATTACGTTACATTAAATGTTTTTAATTAATACTTTCAGTTTTGATTTTAGTTTTCGTTAACTATAATAACTTTTGTCCCTACTTAGGTAATCGCCCATCCATTATCCCTTGCATACTAGAACTGTTCAGGTCTTTTGAAGCCCTGTCCATTTACAAAACTAACTATTCTAAATCTTTCTTCTTGCCTTTTAATAATAATATGTACTATCAACTGGTCAAAATTTTCTCTCTCTTTTCAGTCTTGCCTTGCCACTATCAATAAGGATGCACTATTTTAATTTAATTAATTCTATGCTGCCACTTCCCCATCCAACTAAATTTGGTCTGAAGTCAGGTCACTGATTTCAAGTTTCCTGTGGAATTGAGACCAAAACCAAATCTTAAACATTCAATTCTGGTCAGAGACAGTTTGCCAATGGCTACATTACTGCTTGACCTAGAATTAAACCACTGGGTTTTCACCCCCTACCGTAACTAGTCATGGCTATGCCCTATACCCCACCCTCCACCAACAGTTCTTTATCAAGTCCACCCTTGGTTGCCTCCTAAAGTGTAAATCCTCAAAATTTACCTTAGGATAATTTATGTTTCTTCTTCTTCATATTGTGAGGTTTCTGAACTTTTTTGTGATCCCCTCACTCAACGGGAACGTCACGCTGAAGTGCGTCCCGATCGTGATTGCCGCGTCTGTGTAAGATTGTTTGTCCGTTGATGGGGCAGGGCAACAGCAGGCTCACAGCGGTGCAGTGAGGCGCCACAGAAGCGAATCCTAAAACATTGGGGTCGCGCTATAAGTCCCTGTCATCCACCCAAAAACATGAGGCTGAGTCTCAGTACTTTAGCAAAACCAGCTTTATTCACCTTGAAACAGAAACAGCACGGTTATTTATTGTAGCGGGATCTGCCACTCTCCTATAAACAGACACAGCAGTCAGGCATGGTCGTGGCGTGGCTAGTGGCCAAGTAATCCTGTTCTCTGCATTTACAATATTCCTTGCATCACCCATCGAGTTTGCTTTGGCAGAGAGACGCAGCAGAGCTGTGAGCCTGCTGTTGCCCCAGGAACCTTATAAAAAGTCTTCCACATACGCTGTGATCGCACTTTGGGATGCTCTTCAGCATGTTGTCCAGTTGGGGTAAGTCCCAAGAGAGTTTACAAACCTCACATTTTCCTGAATCAGTGCAGCATTAATAGGAATGTTTCTTGAACAAGCATCACTTAACCACATAAAAACGGCTTTTTCAACATCTTCAAATGCAGCAGTTCGCAGTTCAGTTGCAACCTGAGATTTTTCTTTATTTTTTTTGCTCGGTCTTTCAAGAAAGTTGACAGTGTCGATGGCGAAATTCCGAATTCACAGGCAACATCTTTTTTCTTTTTGCCGCAATCAAGAGCTGCAAAAATGTAAAGTTTTTTTTTCTAATATGAACTGTTATCGTTTTTTCGTGTCTGACGTTTCTATAGGAGGGTGACAATGAGTTAAATTACAATGGATGTTTTTCAAATGTTGATGAGCAAAAAGCAAAAGGTATCACTGAAAACCACCGAAAACAAAAACAGCAAAGAAAACAGTATGAGCAAAGTTCGAAGAAAGAATTTTTTTTTTTTTTTTTTTTTAACAATGTTTCTGTTTGGGGATCGTTGTGCACAACTGAGCTGCGACCACAGAACTAACTGTCGGGACCATAAAAATACTTCGTTGTAATGAAAATTTTGTTGTAAAGATATTCATTGTAACGGAATTTTACCTGTATTACATACTATCTCAGAAATATTGAGATATTATAATATTAAACATATAGATCATGTGAAAACACAAAAAAAACATTTAATGCCATCTTCTTTGCATACATCAGAACATTCTAGATGACAACAGGCCATTCAGCCCAACACTTGCTAATCCTTTCCACTAAATTATTCCAAAATAATATGTAGTACAGGAAGTCCCTAAAGTCCATCACACTATGACATCACACTTATTCCAAAGTACCTATGGTTCCCGTGTGAAGAGAAAACTTCTTAATTTTTGTGCAAAATTTACCCTTAACAAATTTCCAAATGAGTCCCTTGAGTTATTGATAAACTAATTTTATAAAAACACTCTTGATCCACTGTATTAATTTCCTTTATATGAGGTCTCGCCAGTGCATTATAAACCTTCTTGGACTTGTACAATGTGCATTGTGCAATATAACCAGAATTCTTAATGGCTTCTGAACAGTGTCTGGCACTTGAAAGTGACAAGTCTACTACAACGCCTAAATCCTTCTCACAAGATGCAGTTTTGATTTTAAGGATCACCTGGTGCATTCAAACCTAACATTTTACTTCCTGTGTGTGTAATACTTTAATTTACTTAAAATAAATTTAACTAGCCGACTCGCGGCGTAGTATATGCCGCATAATTATTTATTGATGGGTGAACACTTCCTGAAAGACACGGTTGTCCAAATGGGGTGGGTTTGAGGATACAACTGTGAGTGAATGAAAAGATGGAACTCTAGAGAGAGAGAGAGATAAAATTGTCCGTGACTGGTTTTGGCAGGTACAGGCATATCTTTTTGAAAGTTTGGCCCTGTGCCTTCTTAATTGTCATTGCAAAGGCTAATCTAACAGGAAATTGTCTGTGTGTAAAAGTAAAAGGCAAATTTGAATCTGATGGGGTCAGGGAAATCCGGGGAATAAGGACAGTTTGTGAGGCAACAGCTGCGATAGTTTTACACTCCAGTACATTGCGGTGAATGCTGGTAACTGTCAGTCTAGTGCCATTACAGAGACTTCTTGCTGGCATGAGGTTTTTGAGAAGCATGATGACTGAACCAATTTTAATTTTGAGTTTATGCGGAGGTATGCCAGTGGGAGTAAGACTGCTAAGAAATTCTTCGGGGAATGAAGGACGTTCTTGGAAGTGAATGGTGATAGTAGCTGGAAGTATTTGGGACATCGCCCCAATTTCTGCCTCACCACCATAAACTCTGGAAGTATTCATGTAGTCAGCGTATTGTTGAGCAGACTGTATGACTATGCTTCCGTGACTAAGAACAACGGATAGCATGTCGGTGAAGTTATCGCAATGTTGGCAAACAAAGGTTACAGCCATGTTGCAAAGTTCGAGAGCAACAGTTTTGTCGATGACATTTTTCCAGAAATATCCGACTGATAGAAAGAAACAGTTACCTGATGCAGGAATTCCTATAACACTGAAAGAAGAGTTGTTTCCATGAAATACATGTGAAGCAGTGGCTATATTAGGAAAATGAACAGTCAACGTGGCTCAGAGGTGCATGTGGACTGTAGCACAGACCAAAGCGACTCAGGATGTGTTTGGTGAGGAGTTGGGGGCGGGTACATGAGCAGGCAGTGTGCATGCCTCGAGAGCGATGGTGGATGCGGGAGGAGGGGTACAGTTGGCGGGCGGGGCTCTATCGTACATATCCCATGACACGGGAGAAGGGTTAGAGTTGGCGGGGCTCTGTTGTGCGTACCCCATGTGCACTGCCTGCTCATGCCTCGAGAGCGAGGGTGGACGCAGGAGGAGGTTTAGAGTTGGCGGGCGGGGCTCTGTCGTGCTTATCCTATGACGCGGGAGGAGGGTTAGAGTTGGCGGGTGGGGCTCTGTCGTGCGTGCGTGCGTACCCCATGGTCGGGTGACTTGGTCTTATATATATATATATATATATATATATATATATATATATATATATATGTGCTACAAATCTACCCAAACCTATACACTATATACTGTCCAAGACCCTCTGTAATAATTGAATTCTAGATTGTCTGCCTATCCACATAGCTTGGTATCATCTGCAAACTGAACCAGCTTTTTATTTATATTCCTATCCAAATCATTTAAATATATTAAAAATAGTAGAGGCCCCAGCACTGACCCCTAAGGGCCACCACTCTTAACATCAGCCAATTCTGACAGGGTTCCTTGCACCATAACCCTTTGTTCCTGTGTCTGAGCCAATTTTGTACCCATTTACAGGTAACAGCCCAAAGTTCCACTTCATTAAGTATGATGCCCACCCTCCATGTGGCACCTTATCAAATGGTTTCTGAAAGTCAAGATAAATAATATCAGATGCTCAACGTTTTCTTACTTTGCATCATCATAAAATTCCAAAATGTTAGTAAAACATGTCCTACCTCTTCTGAAACCAAAATGACTGTTCAGTAAAACCCCTATTCTTGCAGAGTGTTGCTCAATCTTTTCCTTAATAATTCCTCCTATTAATTTACCTGTGATGTATGTTAAGCTTACTGGTTTACCGCCGCTTGGAACTGCCAAATAATGCTTTTTATATAACGGAAATATATTTGCCATTTTCCAGTCCAGCAGAAAAAATTCCCCAGTGCACTGTAACTTTCTAAAAATATGTGTCAAGGGTTTATATACGTACTTGTTAACCTCTTAAAGAACTTGAGAATTATATCTGGTCCTGCTGATGTGTTTGATTTCAACCTATTTATTGTATGCAGTACTTTTCCCCCTAAAATTTACAGCTCACTCAATACCGCTTTAGTAAACCCCTTTTCTGCTGGGAGGTTATTCACTTTCTCACAAGTGATGACCTCATTAACACTAAGATCCCTGAAGCCTACGAAAAAAAAGTCGTAACGCCGGACCACTTTAAATTCCTTCACAACCTCCTCATCAGTGTCTTTGTTTTGCAAATGTGTCAATCAGCACAAGCAGCAATGGGCCTGCTACCCCATTCCCTACCCACGCGGCTGAAGTTTTCCCAGCTCAAGTCTCTTTATCTGGATGTGAGAAATTGTGTCAAAAATTGTATAGGGTAAATAATATAGTTATTTGGAATACATGCATTTCATGTGTGTTCCATGAATACAACGATCTGGGTAAATGCTGGATGACAGGAAATGCGAGGCAAGAAATACTGAACACATAACTAAATCAGAAACTTTTTCCATGTTATAATAATAATGATGTGAAGTGTACAATGTGTGAAGACTTTAGTCCAAATATCAAATAAACACTTTCACAAAATGTCTTACAAAACAAGTGTGCTTTTATTCAAGAATATAACCAAAGAAAAAGAAATCATTCAATTTACATGTTGCTGTCAATGAGATTAAAAACCCAAGCCCAAATTATCAATCAACAGAAAGTCAACATGTCTGCTTGGCTGGTGCAGAGGTAAGAACTGCTGTCTCATACTCAAGAGGTTGCAGGTTTCAGTCCAAGCTCTCTCTGCAACTGCCTTTTAGTTTCCCTAATATCCTTCTTAACAGTTACCATCATGCTCTCATGTGCTCTACAATTCACAATGGAGTTATTGTCTTTTACAGCAATTTTTTTTCCTTGCAACTTCTATTTCAGCTCTTTATTAACTGTTGTAAATGGCATTCTGATATCTTCTGATGAAGAAAACTCCATTTTAATTATGCTGTTAGACTTAAGTGCAGCATTAAATACCACTGACTATTAATTTTACTACACAGGCTGGAAAATGACATTGGAGCTTATAGGCAAGGTCCTTGCCTGGTTTAGTTCTTATTTATCAAATCGACTCAATTACATACAGAAATTTGCTGACAGTACCCCATCATTATACATAAAAGTAAGATATGGTGTCCCGCAAGACTTACAACTGGGATCTTTACTGTTTTCACTTTACATGCTTCCACTGAGATCTCTCATTAGAAAACAATGTTAATTTTCACTCATAAGCAGATGACACCCAGTTATACCATTCTTTTAGACCAAATGTAGTTTTTCCAATGTTGTCTTTAAGTAGTTGTGTTAGTGAATTAAAGGAGTGGATGGATGAGAACTACTTGTCTTCAGACACAGACAAAACAGATGCTAAGCCCATTGCGGCACTCCTTGTGTGACTTTGGGCTATACAAAAAAAAATTGTATTGTATTGTATATGTAATACTTTCCTAAACCTGTTCCACTGCTCCTCGACTATCTAAACACTTAAAAGGTCACACCAGTTCATCCTCCTTAGACTTTGTTGCATCTGCTCAAAATTTGCCTTACAAAATGTAAACTTTACAGTTTTGGTCTCTGCATCTTCACCCTTCTAAAACACTGAGAAATGTATTTTATTATGGTCACCTGATCATAGCAGTTCAATCACCTCTACACCTCAATTCTATGTTGACTATAAAAAAATACTAAATGCATTGGTGCTTTAATATACAGTGGAACCTCAGTTTGCAAGCATAATTCATTCCGGAAACGTGCTAGTAGTCCAAAGCACTCGTATATCAAAGTGAATTTCCCCATAAGAAATAATGGAAACTCAGATGATTTGTTCCACAACCCAAAACTATTCATATAAAAATGATTAATACAAAATATAAAGTAAAAATACATAAAACAAATTAACTTGCACTTTACCTTTGAAAAGAATCATGGCTGGTGTGAGTGAGTTTCTAAACTCTTGTGGGATTGCACCCAACGGGACGACACGCGGAAGAGCGTCCCAAAGCAATCGCAGTCTCCCAGCGCTGTAGCAGTTCTCCGTAAAAGCGAATCCGAAAAGATCGCGGACATGCTATAAGCACCTGCCGTCAATGGGTGATACAAGGAACAAGGAACATTATAAATGTGCAGGGCCCTGCCTGACTGCTGTGTCTGTGTATAAATAACCGCGCTGTTGCTGTTTCAAGCTGAATAAAGCTTGTGTTGCTAAAGTACTGAGACTCAGCTTCGTGTTTTAGGGTGCAAGACGGGGACTCTCACGTCACAGCACATACGAGCGCACGTGAGCACACATACACACACACACAGTCACAATGCTAATGCTGTAGTAAACACTATACGCTCGTATGGATGTTGACTATATGAGTGAGGCACGTCGACTCAGACGGAGAATAGGAGACGATTGCCCACAATCCCGCAGTGAGAGACAGAGAAGAACCATCAGCTCAGTTGTGATCACATGATGCTCAACAGACAAACTACTCGTACTGCAAGACCTCGCTCGTTTATCAAGTGAAAATTTATTAAAAATTTTTGCTCGTCTTGCAAAACACTCGTAAACCAAGTTACTCGCAAACCGAGGTTCCACTGTACTATGTTAAAACAGTGATTACGTCTCAAAAGTCCTGCTCTTCTGCTCTGCTATTTGCAAGGTTATCCCAATTAATACTCAGGTAGTTAAAATCCACCATGACTATAATAAGCCTCTGTAAATGTGCCATTTAATATTAATAAAAGGATGTGCACTGAAATTATTGTGTACATTGTGCAGTATATAACACACTCCTAAAATAAATTATTTTTCCCTAATGCTTTACAGACAAAGCTCTATGTTATAATCATCCCCCATCTTTGTTATTTAGCCAAGTTTCCGTTATTCCTGTAATATCATAATTGTGTTCTGCTACATACAACTCCAACTCACTTGATTTATTTTTGATACTTCTGGCAAGTAGGCAAACTACTTTTAATGTGTTACTTTCATTTTACTTCTGCACTTAAATTTTGGTTTAGAATTTATGCTACTATGTATATTTATTTACTGTATATACTATTGTTGGTTCCTTCATGTATGGATCTAAACCTGGCCTGTCCTGAGCTCCCTGCCCCTCCATTTCCTAGTGTAAAAAATCCTCAACTAACATACTCATACACCATCCATCCATCCATCCTCTTCTGCTTATCCTAGGTCGGGTCGCGGGGGCAGCAGCTTGAGCAGAGATGCCCAGACTTCCCTCTCCCCGGCCACTTCTTCTAGCTCTTCCGGGAGAATCCCGAGGTGTTCCCAGGCCAGCCGGGAGACATAGTCCCTCCAGCGTGTCCTGGGTCTTCCCCGGGGCCTCCTCCCGGTTGGACGTGCCCGGAACACCTCACCAGGGAGGCGTCCAGGAGGCATCCTGATCAGATGCCCGAGTCACCTCATCTGACTCCTCTCGATGCGGAGGAGCAGCGGCTCTACTCTGAGCCCCTCCCGGATGACTGAGCTTCTCACCCTATCTTTAAGGATACTTTCTACAAACTTTCCTAGTTTAAAAAAATCCTCAACTAACTAACTAACATACTCATACACAACCCCAACAAATTGGTGCTCCTCTAGATCACATGTAACCCGCCATGGTGAAACAGGTCCCAACTGTTACAAAATGATTCCCAATGGCCCATAAATCTATACCCTTCTACCTACACCAAAGTTTGAACCAAGCTTTAAGCCTTCTAATCTCTCCAATTTTACAGTACCTGGACTGGAACGTGGTACAACCAGAACTTTAGAGAAGACTACCTTTTCAGTTCTGCTCTTCAACCTGGTACACAGCTCATTAAATCTGGATTGCAAAGATGACAGATTACACTTATGTATGGCATTTCTTCTAACATGAACAATGACAACCTTTCCATGGAGACCTCCCACCTGTGCACCCAGACAGCAACACAATGTGTGTGATTCTCTGTCTTTGGATCAAGCCTGCACTTCACCTCGCTCTAATGAGTCTCCAACTATCAACACCTCCCTCTTTCTGGGAACTGGTTTTGAGGTGGCCCATTGGGAGCTGACATCTCCTGCAGACATAGCTGTAAAGGAAGACTGGTTCCACAAAGTCATTCTCCAACAGAACTTGAATTGCATTGGTCTCATTATTAAAATTTGACTTTGGATTACTAAAACTTCTGAACCTTTTTAAATTAAAATTAAATGATTTAACTTTAATGGTAAAACTAAATATTACAGCTAAAAAATAGACTAAAGAACTGCAACACTTATTTTACTCCTTCTGGCCTCTGAAACTCTTATAATATTCTCCCCCTCAACTGCCTGCTGATAATCAGTCTATGAGGCTAACTTTACTTTTCTCTGTCTGTTCTCCTAAATTTGCTCCCCTTATTCTTTATTTAAAAGCTCCCTACTCAAACAGTTTGTATTTCTTCGTATTAATGAACCCTTACGCTGTTAATTGCTATACTTTCCGGAGTGCTAAGAACTGTTTAACCCAGTAAATTTGTTACAGACTTATTCCTTCTTACTAAGAAAAAATTGCTTACTAAATATCTGCTGCTAGTTATTTCTTTATTCGCCTGTTTCTACAGCGACTTCTGCCTGATTGTTGCCTTAAAGCTAGTCACCTGCTTACGTTCCACAGACCCCTTCTCTTAACCACTTTAAAGTGTGCCACCTACCTGCACCTAAAGCAAATGTTTCCTTACTGATGAACGCATGTGATCTTGTTTTCTTCTTGCATTAACGATAAACTGTAAGATGAGTTATATTGTACACTATCCAATTATTTTTTAAATGCCTTGACTTTTTTCCCCACTAACGACTCAATGCTACTTTATAAACTATTTGACACTACGAAACCGGTTAAGGGCTGGTTTCCACTAAAGCCGTTGTCAGCTACCATTTACTGCCTTGCATCACCAACACTACTTTGAATTGAATCAACAACTACAAGTAACCTTTCCAAACTTTCAGCTGCTTTTGCTCCTGTGTGAGCAAAAAAATAAGCCTAAAAAAACTTTCTAAAACCTTTCTAAAGGGCAAAAAAGCTTAAAAAATTCGCACATAGCTCCTTATGGCAGTTAATAAACAACATTTAGAGAGAAAATGTATATATAATTTTAATTAACTTTCACAACTCAGAACATAAAATACCAGAACATCCTCCTCCACTTGTTTTTGTGTTGGCACGTAATTATGTTTCAGTCTCCAATCTCAGTACCAGAACAGATGACATTCTGACTAAAAATTAGTATACAGGCAAAAATAGTTTGTGGAAATACTATTATATATTCTAGGATCCAAAATAAATGAAAACAATTGAGTTCAGTTTATTTGTGGGTCATTGCTCAGATTTCTTTTAAACTATTTGTTGTGAGCAAATAATGATGCCCTTAAACCCCTATACAGAAAATGAGGATGATGAGAGGTACTATAAAATAAAATGTACTTCAAACTGCCTGCCTGTTTAACTAGGACATCCAAACAAAGCAACGTAAAATAAGAAATGAGGCACCGCGCCCATAGCACACACAAAAAAGGTGTCAGACGCCAGCGCCGCACACAGCGCCTCACGAAGCCCATGACACACAAAACGGAACACACACAAAGAAGAGGATTGAGAACCACGACACACAAAGCCCCCCTCCAGTAACTGAAATAAGAAATGAGGCAACGCGCCCCTAGAACACCAAAAAGAAAGGAGTCGAACACAAGCGCCACATAGCACACGAAACGGTACGCACACAAAAAAGAGGATTCAGACCCACGACACACAAACACCCCCTCCACTAACAGAGATAAAAAAAAAGTGAGGCAACGCGCCCCTTGCACACAAAAAAAAAAAGAAGTCAGACGCGAGCGCCACACAAACCCATTGCACACGAAACGGGACAGACTACGGACATAGCACACGAAACATACACAAAAAGGAGGATTCAGACCCACGACCACACTAACATAAATAAGAAATGAGACACAAAGCCCCATTACTGAACGAACCGTCCGTATTAAACATACGTCATCTGAACACGTTCAAATTATGCAGCATAGATCGATCTCATTACACTGATGCACTATTAACCGTTCAACCACAGAAAAGGCTCCATATTAAACATACAAAAACGGGCAAGGCTCAATACAAACAATGAACGCCGTAAACTGCAACGGGCTTCTCACACAGCACAGGCAAATCGATTACAGCTCCAGAATAGCACGTCCCAAATACTGCACATACAACGACGCGCCTCTCAAACGGCACTAGCAAAAGATACACGTCAAGGACATCAACGACAGACACCTGCTAAACGATTGCACCAGTTAGCTGACAACGCGTTCAATATTGAGTCCACTATTCATGAAAATTCGTTGGGATTAATGAATGTCATTTGCAATCATTGTCATTCACTTAACTTCCCTGAACAAACAACTGGCAATACAAGTAATGAATTTACACGTTGTTGTCAAAACTAATAATATTCCCTTTGGAGGAAAGCTACTTTTATTACGAGTAGATTTTAGACAGTGCTTAACTATTGCTCCACATCCAATGCGCTCAGCTATTGTTCAGTCCACCTTAAAATACGCGGACAATTGGCATTGCGATGATGAATAATAATATTCCCTTTGGAGGAAAGGTACTTTTATTAGGAGGAGATTTTAGAGAGTGCTTAGCTATTGCTCCACATGCCATGCGCTCAGCTATTGTTCAGTCCACCTTAAAATACGCCGACGACGTCATACATAAACAACAAGAGACCACACTACAATACATATACAGGCGCGGGACCTGATTGGTGATAATACGAAGAAACGAACAGTCCGCATATTAACAGTGAGTGCGATCCTCCTTATTACTTATCCATATTCCTAACAATAAAGATCAAACAAGTCATGAATTCACGATCACGGGTACAGAACGAGACGGCTCGAGTAACGGGACCACAAACACGACCCCGCATCAAAAAAAAAAAATAAACGTCGGCGCCTACAACGCGCTTCTAAAACTGAGGAACAAAAAATGTTACACAGACAATTGGCACTGCTTTCAAAAGATACAGTTGGTACAAAACATGCAATTTCCAGATCCCGAATATATTGGTTATTACAACTGGGAGATGGTACACTCACCAATTCAAATGCACTTCACCCAGATATTATTACAATTCCTCAACCCTTTATCTGCGACGACTTACTTACGGAGATATTTGGAACAGCTGTCTCATTAGACCAAATAGCCCTTTTAACACAACGAACTATATTATGTCCAAAATATATTAATGTTGATCACATAAATAACCAGGTCATTTCATTACTTCCTGCAGAGGCACACCTCTTTCTAAGCTCTGACAAAGTTGACTCTGATGTCGACAATGACCATCTTAATTTCCCCTTAGAATTTTTGAACACTATTTACCCAGCCAGATTACCACAACACAGTCTTAGCCTTAAAAACGGAACAATAATCATGCTATTACGAAACCTTAACACTAAACAGGGTTTATGCAATGGTACACGTTTAGTCGTCAACACCATGACACACAATGTTATTCAAGCAACAGTTCTTACAGGATCAAATGCTAACAATACTGTTCTAATTCCTAGAATTGACCTTACAAGTTCTGACCTGGAATTACCTTTTACACTTAAACGGAAACAATTCCCCATTAAACCTGCCTTTGCCATGACCATCAACAAATCACAAGGACAAACCATGGACAAGGTTGGCATCTACCTATCTGAGCCCGTTTTTGCACATGGACAACTTTATGTGGCCTTCTCACAAGTTCGACGTTCATCTGACATTAAAGTTAAGTTCATAAATGCTCCATGCCAAGGAAAACTCATTCAAGGACAAGACACCATCTTTACTACTAATGTTGTTTACAAAGAAATTTTCCAATAAACCTTTACACTGTGCCAAACACTTTGTTGTTTGCTTCCTATCTGCGTCATCTACACCTTCACACTATGCTATATCTCATTCATACATCACGCTCTTTGTAATTTCCCAACACCAGGGGTTGGCGAGCAGGGGGCAGAGCCCCCTAGTACAGAAACTCTAAGTGAGACCTCCTATCTGCCTAAAAGGCAGTTTATGCTGTCTCAAGGAGTCTCTGAGACACATCAGAGAATTTGTCAATAAATATGAATATTGCCAAGTGGCTTCTTACAGTGTTGTGTCTGGATCATGGAACTGGTCTTGAGTATGGGCAGATTTTAGATTGCTATTGCGGGGGAGTTAACCCTCCCTGTCTGTTGCTAGTACATAAGATTCATGACCACTGGAAGCTATTCCAGACCTGTACGCTGGCCCTGTGAGAGGACACCACATTCAGATTAGTTGTTGGTAATTGATGTGGCAGAGATGATTGTTGGAGAGAATGCTGTTACTGAAGCCAGAGACTCATTGGCTAGAAGGCACTATTGTCTAGGTCAGGCATGTCAAACTCACTACCATTGGTGGGCCGCTTCGACTGCCATACGTGCGTCAGCGGGCCGTACTGTAACAAATACTATTATACTATTATACAAAGTTACTGTAGCTTTCTTTCCAATATGAAAACTTTAAAAAATGTAACACTTAAAGTTTAAAGAAAAGCAATTTATTTCCATGCAGTCTCCATACAACAGTGTAGAATTAGAGTCTTAACCTCTTAGATAGGTCCTTATTATATTACTAGGCTCACCCTACTTTTAAGGCGACCGACTTTTATCCTCAATTTGTGTGCGCTCCATGTGTACATCAGGCATGTAAGTGTAGGGAATGAGAACATCAAAGTGCCCATTCGTAAGTTTTTTTATCCCCTCGAGTGCCTGTCCAAACTTGGAGTGTAGGACTCCATAATAATATACTTGAAATTCATAGGGGAACAACTCTCCCGCTGCCATTAGCTCAGAAATGGTACCATAAGTTTGAGACTTTGACATTTCAGTGAGATACTGAAGCTCATTTGTATAAGAGATTCCTGACGGCATCATTGTAAATGGCTGAAACCTTGACCAATTACTTAAAACATGTCGTACAATGTCAGCCCGAATCTGTACCACTAAAGACGGAGTTTCATGCACTAAATAAGCTATAGATGAGAATAAGCAAGCACCATCTCCCCTGATATTTACTATGCGGTGAGGCATTTGTACTCCATCAACATTAATTATTTCCAGAGACATAATTTTGTCTATTTTTCCAGCGCATCGCACACAAAAGCAAGGGAACGATGGGAGCACCAGAACTCTACTCACATCACATCGCTTTGTGCCGCAAGCCGCAAGTAGTAAGTCTGTGATAAGCGGAATACCGCTACGCTTTCACTCACGGGACGGAAGGACAATCCCGACCGCTTTTATATAGTGTCTTGATGATTGATATTCATTATATTATATTCATTGCTTATATAGGAGCCTTACAGTGTGAGATTTATTTCTTTTGTCCCGACACTTGGCATCTCTTGTTAGTAACCAGTTCGTCAATATCAGGCTTGAAATCTTGTGCAGCTGCAACTTTTATGAGGGATGAAAGGTGCTCGACGGTAAGTCTTGAGCGATGTGGGGTTTTGGTAGCTTTCATTAACAAAAACAATTGCTCACAAAGGTAAGTGGTTCCGAACATTGACCGTACTCTCGATGCCAACTTACGGATCTGCACATACGAGGGTGGCAGGTAAGCATACAAGCCTGGCACACCAACTTCGTTGTATTTTGCCTTCAGAACAGAATCTGACTGCACTTCAATCAATTCCATTTGGATATTCTCAGGCGCATTTTCAACGCTGTAAGAGAACAGCGCAATGCCCTGTTTGTGTGAACTGAAATCACGAAAATGCTCACTGAATTCATTGCTCAGTAATTCAAGTTGGAAAACAAATCCTCCAAAAATCAAATTTTACTTTACTAAATTTACTTCAAAGTTTATATTGTAAAATAAGCCGATATGCAAAAAGCCACCTGACCTACAATAATTTTACAAACTCAAAATCACAAAAATATGTTAATAAACAACTCACCAACTTCTCGCGTCCACTTCAGATCTTCAGCTGTAGTCTGCACTAACTGTTCGTTACAATACTAGCACAAAATTACATGAAACTAGAGCAAAAAAAAAAGAAAATATGCAGGCTATTACTACTCGTGATGGTCAGTTCTGCCCAGTGGCCAGTCTCAGCAGCCCAGTCAGTAGTGTAGCCTTAGCAGGGGCGGCTCTAGGCTTGTGGCGGCCCTGGGCAGAGAAAGAATCGGTGGCCCCTTCGCCTGGCAATGTCAATACGGTATCTTATGCATGGCGGATGGCCACATCTGTTGTGGACACTGCATAGCCGCTTCGTGATCATGACACGCTTCTATATACTCATGTCCGTAACTTGAAAACCAAGTGGCGGCCCACGATATTCTCATTACGGCAAAACATTATAATACTACATATAACTTACTGCTCCGACTCTAGCAACATTTGTAAATACAGCGTACTAATTAACAAGAAACAATGATTTTCGGCCACATTGCCGTCAGCTGTGTCGTTATTTTCTCTTTCTGTTTTATATTCAATATATATTGGCGTGGCGGTCCCTGCAATTTGGTGGCACTGTGCAGGTGCACAGTTTGCATATGCCTAAGGCCACCCCTGCTGCAGCCTAGCACTTCAGTTGTGATGCTGCGGCTCATTAACTTTGGTCAAGACTCGTGGCTATACTAGCAGATGACGTTTCCGGTACCGTAATGCCATGGGAAAACGCGCTTTTGTCAGAAGGCAGAAGTAAGAAAAGTCAATAAGTAACACCGAAGATGCAGAATACTATCGTTTGTGATTGAATCAATCATTTTGTGCTAATTCAGTTCAGTGCTAATTAGGATCTGTCATGCGGGCCGCATCCGGCCCGGGGGCCGCGTTTTTGACATGCCTGGTCTAGGTGTTTGATGATAAACTAAAGTCGCCAGAGGCAGTGGCAGCTTGCAGAAAAATGTGCATTGTTGATGTCTCATTGAGTTTAAGATATAGGATCTCAGTAATAACCAAGTGAAAGACATTCTACCATTGAAAATAACAAGTGCACTGAGTACTCACACAAGGCAAAAAAAAAAAAAAAAAGTTTGAGTCTTTGACTGACGACACCCTAACAAAGAAACAAAGAGGAGGTTGCACCACCAGGTACACACCAAATACAAAGACAAATAAATATGGAATAATATGAAGACAGAAAAGAGTAGAGTGTTAAAGTCCCTCTACTAAAAGTGCTCTGAAAACAGCTAAAGATGGAACAACAGAGAACTGTACAGAAAGAAAAATAAGAGGACATAACTGTCATTACAGCACTGTTTTTTTAATTACTGTTACACTTGTCTGACGTCATGGTTAAAATAAGCTATATTACATAGGTTAGAATTGGACTTGGCAACTGACATTAGTGGAAGTTATAAAAATTAATTAAAAGGGTAAAAAGCAACTTAAAAAATTATACAGATTAAGAAAATATAAAACAGAAAGCTTAACTGTTAGTGGCTCTTGTAAAGTCAGTCTTAAAGACACTTGTTCAAAACAAAGGAGGTTAGTAAAACTGAGCAGTTAAAAACAAAACTCATGTATAAGACTTATTCAATTCTCAGTGAAGTGTCCAAGACAAAAGCAGAATTTGACTGATGGTAAAACAGAAGTATAACCAATAAGATATTATCAAGATAAACTCTGTGTGACAAGTTGACTAGTTAGGCGTTTAAAATAAACAGATCCTAACATACAGTGAAGTTGCACATGAAAGAAAGAGTGCAATAAGAGAGTGACAGAACATTTGAAAAGAAGAAAAGGTAAAGATGCTGATGAAAGATGTAAAAATGCTGTTTAAATTGTTTAGAGGGTGGAAAGTTTGCGGTAATATGTTGCAAGTAATTAAATTGGTTAAAAGAATGCTGAGCATGTCTGCAAAAGATAAATTGTGCCCAACAAATGGTATTTAAAAGGGATGAAATGGTTCTATTTAAAACAAATCAATAACGGAAAATTGATTATGCACACAAAATGAAAAATATTTGGTATATATTGTAAGTGTAGAATATATAAAATATTTGGTATAATGAAAAAATCTCCACATTTGCTAATAAAAATATTCATAAATGTAAAAAACAGCCTTCCTTCATCCCCGATCAAGTTTGAAGGAAAAATGCTCTAATGAAAATTATGAAATACAAAGGAGAAAATTTCTTTCAAGTACAAAAATACTATAAGTTGTGGTATATGTGTAAGAATGAATGCTTTTAGAAAGTATAGATATTCTTGTTTTATCTATGTGTATTTTATAGGTAGAATATGTAAAAGGACACTTGATGGATAGACTAATGTTTAGATAAAATATTTAAGAATAAGATATTAATATTGTTAAGTACAGATACAGCATCCACCCCCAATAATGTTTGGGACAAAGACATATTTCTCCTTGATTTACCTCTCTGCTCCGCAGTTCAAAACTACAAATCAAACAATTCAGACATGATTGAAGTACACATTGCAGACCTTAATTTAAGGGTATTTTCATACATTTCGGTCACACCATGTAGAAACTGCAACACTTTTATACAATCCCCACATTTCGGGGAAGCATAATGTGTGTGGCCTCTGCATTTCTGTTCTTGAAGTCGTCTGGGAATAGTAGTCTCTGACACATACACATCTGCCTCCTGCAGATCTGTTGGACAGGCATTTGGGTCGTTTTCTTTAACATAGTGAGGATTCTTCTGTCTTCAGTAGTGGAGGTCTTTCTTGGCTTACCAGTCAAGTTGTTTTGCAATTACTGAGATAATCAGTGTGTTCCTTTTTCTTAATGATATTCCAAGACAGTTGATTTAGGTAATTCTAAGGTTTTAACCGAAGTCTCTAATGGTCATATTCTTGTTTTTGCAACCTCATAATGGCTTCTTTGACTTTCATTGGCACAGCTTTTATCTTTATGTAAAGCAATAGCAACTAAAGACTCCAAAGGTAGCCTGTGGGTACAAGTGACCCTACGTATCTTATGCCTGAACTAATGAAGCAATGAAACATACCTAAGTAATCACAAACACCTTTGATGTAGAAAAACTGTAATTTCTACATGGACTGACTGAAATGTATGCAAACACCTTTAAATTAAAGTCTGCAATGAGCACATTAATCATGTATGAATTTTTTGATTTGTAATTTTTAAACTGTGGAGCAGTTACATCAAGGAAAAATGTGTCTTTGTCTCAAACATTATGGAGGGCACTGAATTTTTTATATATATATATATATATATATATATATATATATATATATATATATATATATATATACAGTGGTGTGAAAAACTATTTGCCCCCTTCCTGATTTCTTATTCTTTTGCATGTTTGTCACACAAAATGTTTCTGATCATCAAACACATTTAACCATTAGTCAAATATAACACAAGTAAACACAAAGTGCAGTTTGTAAATGGTGGTTTTTATTATTTAGGGAGAAAAAAAAATCCAAACCTACATGGCCCTGTGTGAAAAAGTAATTGCCCCCTGAACCTAATAACTGGTTGGGCCACCCTTAGCAGCAATAACTGCAATCAAGCGTTTGCGATAACTTGCAATGAGTCTTTTACAGCGCTCTGGAGGAATTTTGGCCCACTCATCTTTGCAAAATTGTTGTAATTCAGCTTTATTTGAGAGTTTTCTAGCATGAACCGCCTTTTTAAGGTCATGCCATAGCATCTCAATTGGATTCAGGTCAGGACTTTGACTAGGCCACTCCAAAGTCTTCATTTTGTTTTTCTTCAGCCATTCAGAGGTGGATTTGCTGGTGTGTTTTGGGTCATTGTCCTGTTGCAGCACCCAAGATCGCTTCAGCTTGAGTTGACAAACAGATGGCCGGACATTCTCCTTCAGGATTTTTTGGTAGACAGTAGAATTCATGGTTCCATCTATCACAGCAAGCCTTCCAGGTCCTGAAGCAGCAAAACAACCCCAGACCATCACACTACCACCACCATATTTTACTGTTGGTATGATGTTCTTTTTCTGAAATGCTGTGTTCCTTTTACGCCAGATGTAACGGGACATTTGCCTTCCAAAAAGTTCAACTTTTGTCTCATCAGTCCACAAGGTATTTTCCCAAAAGTCTTGGCAATCATTGAGATGTTTCTTAGCAAAATTGAGACGAGCCCTAATGTTCTTTTTGCTTAACAGTGGTTTGCGTCTTGGAAATCTGCCATGCAGGCCGTTTCTGCCCAGTCTCTTTCTTATGGTGGAGTCGTGAACACTGACCTTAATTGAGGCAAGTGAGGCCTGCAGTTCTTTAGACGTTGTCCTGGGGTCTTTTGTGACCTCTCGGATGAGTCGTCTCTGCGCTCTTGGGGTAATTTTGGTCGGCCGGCCACTCCTGGGAAGGTTCACCACTGTTCCATGTTTTTGCCATTTGTGGATAATGGCTCTCACTGTGGTTCGCTGGAGTCCCAAAGCTTTAGAAATGGCTTTACAACCTTTACCAGACTGATAGATCTCAATTACTTCTGTTCTCATTTGTTCCTGAATTTCTTTGGATCTTGGCATGATGTCTAGCTTTTGAGGTGCTTTTGGTCTACTTCTCTGTGTCAGGCAGCTCCTATTTAAGTGATTTCTTGATTGAAACAGGTGTGGCAGTAATCAGGCCTGGGGGTGGCTACGGAAATTGAACTCAGGTGTGATACACCACAGTTAGGTTATTTTTTAACAAAGGGGGCAATTACTTTTTCACACAGGGCCATGTAGGTTTGGATTTTTTTTCTCCCTAAATAATAAAAACCATCATTTAAAAACTGCATTTTGTGTTTACTTGTGTTATATTTGACTAATGGTTAAATGTGTTTGATGATCAGAAACATTTTGTGTGACAAACATGCAAAAGAATAAGAAATCAGGAAGGGGGCAAATAGTTTTTCACACCACTGTATATATACAGTATATATATATATATATATATATATATATATATATATATATATATATATATATATATATACACTCAGTATATATATATATATATATATATATATATATATATATATATATATATATATACTGTATATAAAAAACAAACAAGATATACAGTGTAATACAATGTAACAGATATAGAATATCTGCCTTATACTGTTTATGCTAGTGAACTTGCTTTGGATATTGAAGACTGGCTTTCAAGTGCTACTTTTAACTTAACAATATCTGAATACTATATCAATTTATATTTTATTAAAGGCTTTGTGTACAATATTTTAAAGAAAATTATAAATTTTCATGATTTTACCATGAAAAAGAGAAATATTAAATACAGCTAATTACCAAAACCTGACACGATTTCAAATAAACAACATACAGATTTGTTTATTTAATTTTTTGCTCACCTGCAGCATAAATTCCATGCTAATGCGATTCTCTATAAGTCTCATAACCAAATGTGCTTTACGCTGGAACATCTTGTAATATTCCCATGAAAGAGTATGAGGATGCTTTATCGAAAAATGCAGATGAGGAGTTGGGCTGAAAAACAAAATATGGAAAAAGAAATTTTTGCTTCAAACAAAACAGAATACAGTAATCCCTCGCTACTTCGCGGTTCACTTTTCGCGGATTCACGACTTTGTGGATTTTTAAATACAAGTGATTGCCCGCCTATGGTAGAAGTTATGTTCCAGACCCATCAGCAACAGGAGAAAATCCGCGATATAGAAAGACCATATAAATAAACATTTTTATAGTTTAAGCCTTAAAATACCCATCCCACATGCTTTAAACACATGTAAACTTATAAAACACACTTTGTTAACACATATGATATGTGGATGTCCGGCTAAGGATATGAGTAACATCTCACTATTACAAAACATTTTAAATTCACGTAAGACAAGACAGTGAGACAGGAAAATAGGTGCTGTACAGGCTTTTAAATCATTGACACGCAGAGCGACAAGCAGCATAAAGCCAGCACAAAGTCCACTTCTCCTTAGCGTTCATTCAGCTCCCCACCCCCTTGACAATGCGAAGTGGCAGGAGAGTACTGCGCCTCCGGGGAGGGGGGTTTGAGCGAACGTGCGTTCAGCCCTCACACACCCCCACTCCTCCTCCTCCTTCCGAAAGCTAAGAGCGACAAGCAGGCTTTTTGGCAGAAGCAGCACAAAGTCCATTTCTGCTCAGCGTGAGTTCAGCTGCCCCCCTTCACAAAGCAAGTGCAGACACATCGACGTCTGATCGCTGTGTGCAGTGTTGGTCTGTGGTGTTTAAGAATGTAGAAAGTGTTTAAGAGCATAGGAAGTGTTTATAAGAGTGTGGGAAGGGTTTATAGAGCCTTAAAATATGTATAAATAATAAAATAAATATAGGTTGCTACTTCGCGGATTTTTACCTATCGCGGGGGGCTCTGGAACGTAACCCCCGTGATAGGTGAGGGATGACTGTATTCTGAATTAAGAGAATTACTAATTTTTCTGAACATTACAAAGGCAGATAACATGCTCTTATAATAATGTCAGGGATGAATAAAATCTAATTACCAGTTTTACGCAAGCATTTTAACCAAGCTGGGTGCCCAAAGCAGACAAAAAAAATTATAGCCTGTACTATCTGCAATTTTATTCACTGAGAGTACAGGTTTTGCCATGATAAAGCACTGCTAAGGACACACTATAAAATTTCCAAAAAGAATACATTATTTTATTCTTCTATATAAACTGCCTTAATCTTTCAATATGCTTGTTTATTTCTCTGTACATCATACTAGTTTACCTACATTAATTTGCTTAATGCAGGTAAAAAGTGTTGCATTTTTTTGGCATGAAAAATTACATTTTTATTAAATCTCAAAAGTATAATAATGATACAAATAATAATAGTAATGATGAATGAAAATAATATGAAATGAATAATAACAAAAATAATAATGGTAGTAACAATAATACTACTAATGATGTCAAAACAGTATATAATCTCAAAATGAGTCCTGTGTGTGGTAAATCTTAAAGCACTGTGAAAAACACAATCCAACATCACAGTTGGGTTTCTTTTTGGATTTTCTTTCCAGAATTATCAATTTTTGAATAGCACACTGCACAGGTACGAATTGGATTCTGTTTTCTTCTGTTGGAGGTATCAATCAAATGTCTACCAATAAGAGGCTCTGGACTGATCCGCGATGTGCTGGGTTGACTGCGTCACTTCAGTGGTAGTATAAATGGTGGACGTGCCGCAATGACTTGTTCAACAAGCTGACATGTAATGTTTGCATGAGATACATTTTCGCCAGCTTTTTGCTTGTATAAGACAAATGTTTTTCAAATGCACTGTTCCACCAGATAACGAAATATCTTTTTGTAGTATGTCGTTTGTTGCCTCTGCATAACAGGATAGAAAGTCAATTCTTGATCCACACAATTTATGCCGCCTAGCGTGCTATTGTAGTCAACCACAGGACAAGGCTTCATAACCTGCTTGTTACCTTTTGCCTGTACGATGACTGTAGCTACATTATGTACAGTGCTAATATGACAAACATCTTTCTTGTCCTTCCATTTCAGTGTAAGCACTTAACCCTTATGCCAAGCTACTAGCGCATCTCACTGTAATGCAATGACAGTTAGGATTCACTATTCCGTATTCATCAGTCTTTCTTTGCAGGAAGATGTCAAAAAGCTTTGGCAAAGTATAAAAAATGTCCATGGTTACACAGTAACCTTGATCCAGCAGAGCATCTATCAAAGTCAGCACAGATGACGTAGCAACACCGTACAGATTGTATTTTTAATCAAACATTTTCCCTTTCCCTGTGTACAGAACCAAATTCCAAATGTATCCCATTTTAGATTCACAAAGTTCATAAAGGTTTATGCCAACTCTTGCTCTTATTGACATGATGTACTGTACCCATGACAGTCTGCCTTTATAAGCCATGAGACTTTCATCGATGCTGACATCGCAGTCCGGAATATAACCACTCAAAAATTTTACTGCAATGGCCTTGCATATCTCCCAAATTTTCTTAATTTTGGGTGCTGGATGGGTATTCTCATCAAAGTCTTCATTGTTGGTAAAGTGTAGATATTTCATAATTAGTGAAAACCTACATTCAGACATCATTTCTCCAAAGAATGGCAGCACTGACAGCACTTTTACAGCCTGAGTGATTCTCGGTTCTATCACTTACACTCAGGACTAACGCTTTTAGCACTGCTTTTGCAGCCTGAGTAACACTCAGGTCTAACCTTAAGAAGGTTAAGTACTACAAAAAACTCATGTGGCTAACTTGCTGTAATTTGAAGCTTTGATGAGCATTAATTTAAACAAGAGTTTACATGCGTTTTTCTTGAGAGTGCAACACCTTCTAAATTAAAACAGTGGTTTTACTGCCCAAATACTAAATCCAAAAGTAAAACTTACTTGTCTTTCTCTTTGCCTCCAGGAAACATCGGATGTAGCAAAACACCACCAGTCTTCAACTCATATTCCACTATACTGTCCAGTTCCTTTAAAATAAAATCAAGTGTGATATTAGGTTTTGCAGGTTTGTAACAATTAACTCACAGTTAAAATACATCTGCTTACCTCTTTGATCCAGTGTCTGTACTCATTCACTCCAAATGTTTTTTTTAAATAAAGACCATAAATGTATCCAGAGATGCCTTTTAAAACCCATTCATCTGACCTAAACACAAAACAAGAATAATTTAAATGAATCACTTTAAAGGTGTGACATTACAGCTCCACTTACTGGAAATAGTAGAGTACTCAAATAAAACATACACATTTTCTGTAAAGTAACTGGTGCTTTGGACTAATTAAAACATCAACAGCAAACACAGTGCTCAATAAAAACACCAAATTCAAATAAAACTAGGAAGTTGGGTAGTAACCTTTACTACATCTATTAAAAGAAAACTGCATTTTACACTTCTTAAGATAATATTTTCTCCTAGCTATTATAGAGTAATAAGAGCTGCACTACAAAACATTTTTTCTTAACAAGTAAAAATTTCTTATTTTAAGGTAATACAGGTGATGGTCATAAAATTAGAATATCATGACAACGTTGATTTATTTCAGTAATTCTATTCAAAAAGTGAAACTTGTATATTAGATCCATTCATTACACACAGACTGATGTATTTCAAATGTTTATTTCTTTTAATGTTGATGATTATAACTGACAACTAATGAAAGTCCCAAATTCAGTACAGTAATCCCTCGCTATATCGCGCTTCGCCTTTCGCGGCTTCACTCCATCGCGGATTTTATATGTAAGCATATTTACATATATATCGCGGATTTTTCGCTGCTTCGCGGGTTTCTGAGGACAATGGGTCTTTGAATTTCTGGTACATGCTTCCTCAGTTGGTTTGCCCAGTTGATTTCATACAAGGGACGCTATTGGCAGATGCCTGAGAAGCTACCCAGCTTACTTTCTCTCTCTCTCTCTCTTGCGCTGACTATCTGTGATCCTGACGTAGGGGGTGTGAGCAGGGGGGCTGTTCGCACACCTAGACAATACGGACGCTCGTCTAAAAATGCTGAAAGATTATCTTCACGTTGCTACCATCTGTGTGCAGCTTTTAAGTATGCTGCATGGTGCTTCGCATGCTTAAAAGCTCAAAGGGCACGTATTGATTTTTTTATCTGTCTCTCTCTCTATCTCTCTCTAACTCTCTCTCTCTCTGCTCCTGACGGAGGGGGTGTGAGCTGCCGCCTTCAACAGCTTTGTGCCGCGGTGCTTCGCATACTTACAAGCCAAACAGCCCTATTGATTTGTTTGCTTCTTTGAAGAGGAAGATAAGTTTGCATTCTTTTAATTGTGAGACAGAACTGTCATCTCTGTCTTGTCATGGAGCACAGTTTAAACTTTTGGAAAAGAGACAAATGTTTGTTTGCAGTGTTTGAATAACGTTCCTGTCTCTCTACAACCTCCTGTGTTTCTGCGCAAATCTGTGACCCAAGCATGACAATATAAAAATAACTATATAAAACATATGGTTTCTACTTCGCGGATTTTCTTATTTCGCGGGTGGTTCTGGAATGCAACCCCCGCGATGGAGGAGGGATTACTGTATCTCGGAAAATTAGAATATCAATTAAGACCAATGCAAAAAAAGGATTTTTAGAAATGTTGGCCAACTGAAAGTTATGAACATGAAAAGTATGAGCATGTACAGCACTCAATATTTAGTTGGGGCTCCTTTGGCCTGGATTACTGCAGCAATGCGGCATGGCATGGAGTCGATCAGTCTGTGGCACTGCTCAGGTGTTATGAGAGCCCATGTTGCTGTGATAGTGGCCTTCAGCTCTTCTGAATTGTTGATAGTGGCCTTCAGCTCTTCTGAATTGTTGGGTCTGGTGTATTGCATCTTCCTCTTCACTATTACCCCATAGATTTTCTATGGGGTTAAGGTCAGGCGAGTTTGCTGGCCAATCAAGAACAGGGATACCATGGTCCTTAAACCAGGTACTGGTAGCTTTGGCACGGTGTGCAGGCGCCAGGTCCTGTTGGAAAATGACATCTGCATCTCCATAAAGTTCGTCAGCAGCAGGAAGCATGAAGTGCTCTAAAACTTCCTGGTAGACGGCTGCATTGACCTTGGACCTCAGAAAACACAATGGACCAACACCAGCAGATGACATGGCACCCCAAACCATCACTGACTGTGGAAACTTTACACTGGACCTCACGCAACGTGGATTCTGTGCCTCTCCTCTCTTCCTCCAGACTTTGGGACCTTGATTTCCAAAGGAAATGCAAAATTTACTTTCATCAGAGAACATAACTTTGGACCACTCATCAGCAGTCCAGTCCTTTTTGTCTTTAGCCCAGGCGAGACGCTTCTGACGCTGTCTCTTGTTCAAGAGTGGCTTGACACAAGGAATGTGACAGCTGAAACCCATGTCTTGCATACGTCTGTGCATGGTGGTTCTTGAAGCACTGACTCCAGCTGCAGTCCACTCTTTGTGAATCTCCTCCAAATTTTTGAATGGGTTTTGTTTCACAATCCTCTCCAGGGTGCGGTTATCCCTATTGCTTGTACACTTTTTTCTACCACATCTTGTCCTTCCCTTCGCCTCTCTATTAATGTGCTTGGACACAGAGCTCTGTGAACAGCCAGCCTCTTTAGCAATGACCTTTTGTGTCTTGCCCCCCTTGTGCAAGGTGTCAATGGTCGTCTTTTGGACAACTGTCAAGTCAGCAGTCTTCCCCATGATTGTGTAGCCTACAGAACTAGACTGAGAGACCATTTAAAGGCTTTCGCAGGTGTTTTGAGTTAATTAGCTGATTAGAGTGTGGCACCAGGTGTCTTCAATATTGAACCTTTTCACAATATTCTAATTTTCCGAGATACTGAATTTGGGACTTTCATTAGTTGTCAGTTATAATTATCAACATTAAAAGAAATAAACATTTGAAATACATCAGTCTGTGTGTAATGAATGAATCTAATATACAAGTTTCACTTTTTGAATGGAATTACTGAAATAAATCAACTTTGTCATATTCTAATTTTATGACCAGCACCTGTATATCTAATATTTTACCCCAAGAGATTAAATAACTCATGTTGCAATGATTCTTGCTAGATTATTTTGCTCAATTCAAGATAACTGGTCTTAAGCTGTCTGACTTAGATATAAAGTGTAATTCCAAGACAATTTTGACTTAAAAAAAGCACAACTGTGAGAGAAAAGACTTATCAACTACAATGATGAGCATAGCAGGACATATATTCTTATTTCAAGAACCAAAACTTTCTAGGTTTATCTTGTTTTAAGAAATGAGTAAGACACAACCCCAAGACTTAAATTAAACTCTTTTTATTCCAGAAAGGTTTTAGAATACAACCTTAATTTTGTTAACAACTACGCCATTTCAAATTAACACTTGCCTAATTCAGTGGCCTTTCTCTGTAACTAGTATGATTTAACAGCTGGATTCCCAGCAAAGGGTAGTACTTTATTATATTCAAGTGGTAACATTTTTCTTCAAATCAAAATGGTTTCCACATTTAAAAATAAATGACCCTTGTATAAAAAAATGTGTCTGGTGGTTTGATGCAAGAGTTTTGTCACTGTGTCAAATAAATGGCTTAATCCAAACAGTGTTGCTGGAATTTATTAACATAAAAAGAAAAGTTCAAGAATTTAGGAATCTTTAAAAGTTTTATGTAGTTCAATGATATCCCCATGATAGTAATTTTCAGTCATTTAGTCTAACATGAATTAAAATTAACCAGCTTCATAGCATCAATAAAACGGACTTATCCAGGTTAGGGATTTTAATTTCAAATGACAAAACATCTCTATCAAAGAACACAGCATCAAGAACTTGAAACTCCAAACAATATAATGTGTAGTGTTGATATGGCTCAAAAGTAGTTGTAAACTCAAAGCCACAAACGAGCAGCAAATTAAACAACGGCAAATCATCTTTGGTGTTTAAACAGCAAAAGCACGAGTGTTGAGCGACTGCAGTCATTATGTGGTGTAATATATAGGATTGTTCCATTATTTTAGCAAAAAAATGTATTTACATCAATGACATTGTTGAGTATATGAAAAGCTAACGGTATAATTACAATTTCTTTGCAGTGTCCAATTGTTTTTGTTTTTGTTTTTTTGTTTTTTTTAAAGTACGTTTTTTTTTTTCCCCCAAATATAATATCCAGCGCTGTTTTTGACCTTTTCTTTGGATGTAATGGAACATACCTTTCTTTGAGCATGCGTAAATGCGTTCCTTGCGAAGCGTCCTTAGCTTTCCTGCGCATCAGATGTTACATTTCGAAACGTTCTCACCATAAGGTTATTAACAACGTTACATAAAATACAGCTTTGCTCTTCGCAGCTGATAAGTAACATATTTCTGCATATAAAGCAATGGATTCGCTTGACGAAGTAATACAGGAAATATTAAAAGTTAAGTTTCTAATTGACATTTACTGTTGCTGCAGTACATTGTTTTTATGAATCCACAAGAATTCACCTGTCCACGTTGATACCTATAATCATTACAACACAAAACAAAAGTAGTGGGGCAAGGTACTTTTGTGTAACCATTACATTAAATTCTAAAAATAAATGCAGGTGTTTATGTTATAAATATATATATTTTCATTTCCGGTTTTCACCTTTACATTTTATCCAGCAAACACTGCCCTGAATTATGACTTACACTGCACGCAGTTCTTACATTCAAACATATTGGTACATTTAGCACTTTTCTTGCCATTTTAGGCATTAATGAGTGGTTTGAGTCTGTACAGCAACAACGTGCTCTTTTCATCGAGCACCATCATTGTTAGATTTCATATATACAGAGAGTTATTATGAAATAAATGTTGGTTAAATGTCGTTGAATTATTTATTTGTTACAGTGATTTATGAAAAAAAAGTTGTTAAAAGACGTTCTGATACAGACTTCTGCTTGCTTAAAAATAAATTAAAATGTACCTTTTAAAAATGTGCCAGGTTCTAACTGCATTGCACGCGCTTCATGCTATTACCGTAAAAGCGAACACGACCCAAGTCGCTTCTATTAGAGATACCTTTAAAGAAAAACTTAAAAATTTAGAGGCCAGTATTTTACTATTTTTATCGATTTTGAGGTATCCACAATTGTAAGCTGATTGCTTGAATATAAAAAGATTGCTGCACTTGAAACTGCAAGGGGGTCACCCATCCCCCTTAACTTCGATATCAATACCATACATGAGCACGTCATATAAAAAAATCGAAGGCTTGGGCGCGACTTGTACAGCTTCGTCTATATTCTAGAGCCAACCCCGAGTGAGACAGTGCTCTTTATTACTTTAATGGCATGGGTGAAGGCCCCAGTCTGAGTGAAATGTTAACGCCCTGCTAATTTTATACACTCACAAATTAATTTAGTAAGTCGTATGTATCATGTCCTTGATCAGGCAACAAAGCAAATACACCTCTGTAGGATATCTCTACTTCCCTAAAACCTCAGTATGATACAGTATACTTGTTTAGAAAAGAAACAAAACATAAAACATTTTTAAAAGGGTATCATGATTTGCACTTGTACCATCTTTCAAGAAACTCTTACACTTATCAAAATTTGTAAATTTAGCAGTTAAAGTCTAAAACCTGTGTTGGAAATGATTGCTGGTAGTTGTGCAGATGACATCCAAATATGAATGAATTACTGGTCTTCTCTGTTGCTTTCAAATTGCAAATGTTACAGAAGATCTTCTCTCTTTCACGTGAAGATCTGAACATTTCCTTTGAAGAAAAACCTAATGGCCAGCAGTACATCAAGAGATCAGCATTATTTATTTATTTATTTTTTTAAGAAACTAGGGGGCTTCGCTCGCCAACCCCCGTATTTGGTTTTCCGGATACACACTTTGAAGATTTTGTTTTCTTTGAATTGTTGCTATTTCATTAGTTTCACTTTTATTTCAGAACTTCTGTAAAAACAATATTTGTAATCTTGCGAGTCCCAATATGCTGAATCTTTTTAATGAGGTCAGGATAGGTTTCTCTGTTTGGAATTTCAGCACAGACAAAACGATCTACATCATCAGCATTTAATAATTTTTTTTTACAAAGTAAAAAAGTAAGTAGAGTTCTGCATTGGACTCCTGTCTGTAAAGTCGTGCTATTCTCCTCTCACAGTTCCAAAAGTACATGGGGTTACCAAGGTGATACCCCAGCTTTTGTCAAGGTTTTTGTACAAGGGCTAGACAGAACATTTTTGACTCCTGGTGTAAATTTAGGTTTTTAAATAAGCAGACAGATAAACATATATACATCAACAAAGTAACCAATAAATGAATGTGCGGTAAACTCCGTTTTTGAAATTCTCAAGATTCTTTATTTGTCACATGCATAGTTATAAAGGACAACACGCAGTGAACTGCATCCTGATCCGCTTATCAAAACCTGTGCAAAGTTAAAAGAATATCAGTTAGATTAACAAAAAGTCATAGATCGAAAGATAACAGTATAGTAGAACATAATAAATAAGTAAAATTATGTGAATAATGTAGAATTAAGTGTTACGGTGCAATAGTGTAGTAATTATTATGCAAAACCAAAGTTAGAGTGGTGCATAGTTAAATGAGGCAGTTTGTTTGTTTGCGCTGCTGCGATCTTTACTTTTTTTATATTTTCTAATTTTCCTACTTTTATATCCTTTAACTTTCTCCACATGTGTATAGCGCCAAGGTTTTTTTTTTTTTTTGGTTTTTTTTGGTTTTTTTTTTTAAGACTTTCTAATTTCCCTGGTTTCATAGTCTCTAACCTGCTCTGTATGTGTTTATCGCCAACGTTTGTAAACGTCTCTATGAAGTTCTACTTTGTCTTTTACTCACTGTTATTTAATTCTGAGCCGGATTGGACGTGCTTTTTTTCAATTCCACTTGTTCCGGGCTGATAATTACTTTCCTTATTTTCTGAATTTGCACCTCGATTATTCTTTTTTGCTCTTTTTTCTGTCCAACGCATTTGAGTCTCTTTTCTCCGCACTTCTTCGTTTAATCGTCGACGTTTCATTTCTACCCTATTCATGTCATTTCTACCGTAATGACCTTATACACTTTATATGCACTGAGAGCCCTGGAGTGGTGTGTGCTGCATGACTGCCTTTACACTACTGATTTATTTCTTTTTTGATATTACTTGTAAGTAGGGTGTGTCTTGCAAGACTCTCGTTCTATGTTCCCATGAGACGCACCGTGGCAGGTCTCTTTCGTCTCGTGGGTCTTTAAATTATCTTCCAAGAAAGATCACGTATCGTAGACTATCAGGACAGGGGACAGGATTTCTGTTTATAATAGATAGATATTGTTAAGCAAACAATGTAGTTATTATCACTTTTGCTTTGTTCTTTATGTTGAGATTAAAGACTCCTGTAGCAACTATTACGTCAGAAGTGTCCATGTCCTGATGATATTTGAGATCAAGCAGGGGAGAAATATAAATGATAATAGGGAAAAGGAGGACATTTATGATATTAAAGTGATGAAAACATAAATATATATTTATAGATGTGGAAATTTGAAGAGTAGAAACTTGGGCTTTGTCCTTCTCAATTTAAATTTTCCATCTATATATATAAAATCCCTTTGTGCGTCCAGGTGTCCATGTGTGGGTGTCTTCTGGTGAAGTGCGCATGCACGGGACACGGTGCGATGCGCGATATTACTGTCAGAGAAAGTTAGAGGCGTTTTACGGAAATACAAACCAGTATTACTGCAAGAGGAAATTAAAGGTACACAATACAGTGACACATATTACAGCCACATACAAGCCAGTATTACTGTCAGAGGAGATTAAAGGCATATTACCGACGCGCACGCCTGTATTACCGCCAGAGAAAATTAAAGGCATATTACGGACGTACAAGCCAGCGGACGTACAAGACGGTATCCTTCAATAAGGGCGCGCACAGGCATCCTTCAATAAGGGCGCGCACAAAAAGGCGAGCCTCAAAAGGGCGACCTCAATTGGGCGCAGCGAATAAAGGCGCGTGTAAATAAAGATCTGCACCTTTGTTGCTCTTCACATATTCCAGAGCCATTTGAACTAAATTATCTACGAACGCCTTTATTCGCCACGCTCAATTGAGGTCGCCCTTTTGAAGCTCACCTTTTTGTGCGCGCCCTTATTGAATAGAGCCGTACAAGACAGTATTACTGTCACAGATAATTAAAGACACACAATACACAGCGGCAGCCCACAAAGAACGGTCAGCCCAGCAAGTAAACATCAACAAAAGAAAGGCTGAAAGAAAGAAAAATACGACCAACAAAAAGAATGAGGTTCAAGTCCCTTGCCATTTAATATAGACTGTTCCTACTAATGTTTATGCACTACTGTTCTAGCGCCCGTTATTGTAACGGGCTAAATGACTAGTAATTCAATAAAAGCAGTTTGAAATGTCACACCTGAGCACAAGACAGCTCGTGCATCCATCAAGGCTGTTGCCCCAACATGTTCACCTCACCATATGAATCTTTGTATAAACACATATTTATGTATGTTTGTAATTTATGCAAAGTCTATATTAATTTATGAATGTTTTGATAAACTTTATCATGGCGCCAGAGAATGATAGTGTGTTACGTTAATTAACACACACAAGTAAGAATTTCACAGTACTCATGTAGCACTTATTTAGTTCAATACAACATAGTGTGAAAATACTCCATATCAAGAGATAACTGAGCACATACTGTTTCTGTATTTTATCAGGAAGTAAAGAAGATGACTACTATCTTGCTTTTAGTTACCTAAAAAATTAACAATGAAAATATAAGCAGTCAGATATTTGAGCAATGCTATCTTTGATTACAAATTTCATTTATGTTAAATAAAAGTAAATATTTCCATTTATGTCAGGCTTCATCAAAGTTCATAATTCATAAAGTTTATTGATAACTGGTGACTATTTTCAATGTCCTGTTCCTGTATTTTTTTTTTTTTTAACAGGAGCTGCAGTTTTCTGTGCAGCAAGATAACTTACAAGACAGCTGTACGTCTCCCTCCTCTTCTGAATGCAATACAGTAATCCCTCCTCCATCGCGGGGGTTGCGTTCCAGAGCCACCCGCGAAATAAGAAAATCCACGAAGTAGAAACCATATGTTTATATGGTTATTTTTATATTGTCATGCTTGGGTCACAGATTTGTGCAGAAACACAGGAGGTTGTAGAGAGACAGGAACGTTATTCAAACACTGCAAACAAACATTTGTCTCTTTTTCAAAAGTTTAAACTGTGCTCCATGACAAGACAGAGATGACAGTTCTGTCTCACAATTAAAAGAATGCAAACATATCTTCCTCTTCAAAGGAGTGCGTGTCAGGAGCACAGAATGTCACATAGATAGAGAAAACAATCTCTAGCAAACAAATCAATAGGGCTGTTTGGCTTTTAAGTATGCGAAGCACTGCGGCACAAAGCTGTTGAAGGCGGCAGCTCACACCCCCTCCGTCAGGAGCAGGGAGAGAGAGAGAGAGAGAGTTTGTTTTTCAGTCAAAAATCAATACGTGCCCTTCGAGCTTTTAAGTATGCGAAGCACTGTGCAGCATGTCGTTTCAGGAAGCAGCTGCACAAAAGATAGCAACGTGAAGATAACTTTCAGCATTTTTAGACGAGCGTCCGCATTGTCTAGGTGTGCGAACAGCCCCCCTGCTCAATCCCCATACGTCAGGATCACAGATAGTCAGCGCAAGAGAGAGAGAAAAGCAAGCAATCTAGCGTCTCAGCCATCTGCCAATAGCGTCCCTTGTATGAAATCAACTGGGCAAACCAACTGAGGAAGCATGTACCAGAAATTAAAAGACCCATTGTCCGCAGAAATCCGCGAACCAGCAAAAAATCGGCGATATATATTTAAATATGCTTACATATAAAATCCGCGATGGAGTGAAGCCGCGAAAGGCGAAGCGCGATATAGCGAGGGATCACTGTACTCTAAAAAATAACAGTCTTTCACCTACCCCTCAATCCAGTGAGCAAGGATGTTCCACAAAACTTTTAAGAGAAGTCAGCCCCTCTAAAATCATTCAACTACCAAGCCCCGAATACATACTTCATAGTGACACTGAGTTGGAGCAGGTCAGAAAACATTACTTTGAACTGCAGCACATAGGGAAAAAGGAGAATTGTGTTCTTTCAAAGGATCTTCGCTGTAGATTAATTAGAAATACAGTGACCAACATAGTGCCCATACTGAGGACAACAACAAGGGAAGACAGATATACAGTAATCCCTCGCTATATCGCGCTTCGCCTTTCGCGGCTTCACTCCATCGCGGATTTTATATGTAAGCATATTTAAATATATATCGTGGATTTTTTGCTGGTTCGCGGATTTCTGTGGACAATGGGTCTTTTAATTTCTGGTATATGCTTCCTCAATTGGTTTGCCCAGTTGATTTCATACAAGGAACGCTATTGGCAGATGGCTGAGAAGCTACCCATCTTACTTTTCTCTCTCTCTCTCTTGCGCTGACTTTCTCTGATGCTGACGTAGGGGGATTGAGCAGGGGGGCTGTTCGCACACCTAGACGATACGGACGCTCGTCTAAAAATGCTGAAAGATTATCTGCACGGTTGCTACCTTCTGTGCAGCTGCTTCCTGAAGCGACATGCTGCACGGTGCTTCGCATACTTAAAAGCTCGAAGGGCACGTATTGATTTTCGATTGTTTGTTTTTCTCTGTCTCTCTATCTCTCTCTCTCTCTCTCTCTGCTCCTGACGGAGGGGGTGTGAGCTGCCGCCTTCAACAGCTTTGTGCCGCGGTGCTTCGCATACTTAAAAGTCAAACAGCCCTATTGATTTGTTTGCTTTTCTCTATCTCTCTGACATCTGCTCCTGACAAGCACTCCTTTGAAGAGGAAGATATGTTTGCATTCTTTTAATTGTGAGACGGAACTGTCATCTCTGTCTTGTCATGGAGCACAGTTTAAACTTTTGAAAAAGAGACAAATGTTTGTCTGCAGTGTTTGAATAACATTCCTGTCTCTCTACAGCCTCCTGTGTTTCTGCGCAAATCTGTGACCCAAGCATGACAATATAAAAATAACCATATAAACATATGGTTTCTACTTCGCGGATTTTCTTATTTCGCGGGTGGCTCTGGAACGCAATCCCCGCGATGGAGGAGGGATTACTGTACCTTCAAACAAGAGGTTTCTTCAATGGCAAAATGCAGCTGAAGTTCAAAATTCATGGGCGAGTGTAAATAACTAGTTTTTATAGGGGTTTTAGACTGAGAAGTCACACCTTGTATTCACTTGCACACTTTTTAAAAGAGTGTAATCTCATTACAGGAACCTGTGTTTAAACAACTCCTGAAAAGGCTACAGAATATCTGCACACCTCAGAAGCGACAGGGCTCTATGCCTCAAATAAATAAAGAGATGTCTCGGCGTCACCACTGACTAGCCTGATGCTGCTGAAGTCGAGAATTCAGGTGAGGCCGATTCCACTGCATCATTGGGGAATTCTGTTGCTTCAGCAATGCTTGTTCACGTGCCACCTTCTAGTCGTACCCAAGAAGTTACAGCAGAGAAAGAATGTGAACCATCTGGTAAGTGCACAATGGAGATGGTCATATCCCATCTTAGTTCAGACTGTTTAGAAAACACAACCGATTTGATTATTCATTTATATGTTTTTGCAGCTGTTGACACACTGACAGCCACCAAATACAGGCCAGGCACTGCAAAACACTACAGGACCTTTACAAGAAGCCAAAGCCAAATAATTTTGCAGTTACCTAGCTGCTTGATTATGAATTTAATGCACAGAGGTCATTTATAGATTCTATGGGAGGCTTACCCATGCTTTAAAGAACTGGATCACGTAAGTACATAAAACACAGACATTTGACTGAAATACTTTTGAAAATGGTTTCTTAAAAAAAAATATGTGCTGACTTTGGAGAGTGTGCTTATTTATAGGTAATGGATCAAATGCGTTGCATTCTTAGTTGGAATAATCTTAACTGCATCACAGAAGTTAAGAGCAGATGGACCAGTTTTTATGGAAAAGCACAGTTTTATAGTGTAATGAAGAAGATCCTGAAGCCTCAACTTATGTACGATGAGGGTAAAATTTGTCATGCATATTTTATTCAAACTGATCTTATAGTTAGTTATGCACTTTACTCAGTGTTGCAGCATGATAGGCCTAAATGAAAATCAAATTGAAGTTGTTTAAAGTTATGATATTTTACAGTTGATGCTCAAAGGGTTGCACTTGTTTATGCCATTTTTTCCATAAAGACCTAGTCCAGGGGTAGGCAACGTCGGTCCTGGTGAGCCGCAGTATGTGCAGGTTTTTGTTCCAACCCAGTTCCTTAACGAGAACTCAATTATTGCTGATGAAGCACATATTGCTTAAGTGACATTTTAATGCTTCATTTTAGTGGTCTCGTTTGTTAAGGTTCTCCAACCTTAATTGCTTATTTCAATCTTAAACTGCTGCATTCAGTGTTTTAATTGCTCCTTATTAGCAATAAGATGTAAAAGACAAAGGAGCCAGCAGTTCTCCAGCTAGCTTTTTTCCAATTACATCTGTGTGTGTTCATCATGCACTGTTTGATTTAATAAAACACTTAATAGAAAAATGTGACAGACTGAAAATGATCTGTTTTAGGCTTCAAATCATTTGGATGATATCCTTGGAAAGGAAAAAAATCTACGATATAAGAGCCTTACATTGCACAGACTAACAAGCCATAAAATTAAATAAGGTCTGAGATTGGCAATGATTGGTTTCTAATTAAGCAATTGGGTTGGAATGAAAACCTGTAGCCACTGCGGCTCACCAGGACCGACGTTGCCTACCCCTGACCTAGTCTATATTATAGTAAGCCAAACTTTGAGAAATTTTCATGCAAATATTATTGCTGCTCTCTTTGCCAGAAACTGTTGATTTGTGAATTCCAGGTTCCGTTTTCTTCATTGTATTAGAAAGGTGTACTGTGTTATTCTGAAATAAATTTTTGCCTTTAATTATGTTTTTAAAAAGCCATTTATTAGCATTGTAAATAGTTTTGTCTAGCATCTTTTTAAGACACAACAGAATAATAAACGGACGGACACTATCCTTTATTAGGTATAAATAATGAAGGAATATATTAAAGAATACTTAAAACTTTAAATATGATCTATGTAAGGTTCATTTCAATTGTTCATTCATGTTCTAGCATATTAGTAGATAAAAATAATACCAGACATCATACAATTTTTGTTATAAATCATTCTTAATTTAAAGCTTGCTGTATGTTGTTGTTTTCATTAAAAGGAGAATGTTCGAGTTATATTAGAACATAATGCGAAAGATATTTAATAAGAATTATGTTCTTTTCTTTTTTTTTCATTAGTGAAAAATGCCAGCGCCATATTTAGAGCTCTGCCATCCATGTTTCCTTCACTTTCTCTACTCCCAAAACAGTTGGGAAACAAAACATGAGGCATTAGTTAATGTCTTTAAGGTAAAACTTTGTATTTTTACATTGCTTAAAGGAAAAATAAAGACTGTTATTGCAATTCTATCCATCTGTGACTGGCAGCAATTTTCAGGGTTGTTTTTAATGTTAGCTACAGGAATGACATTATACATTAAACGCTTTGAATAAAAGGGCTCAACAGAATATAACAATCTTCAATTTTTAGTGATTTCTTTGCTATTTCAATTGCAAGTGTGTATAACTGCTTCTGTTAAAAGTACAGTAGAGTCCCGCTAATCCGAACCCCGCTAATCCGAACAGGACTAGGGAAAAAAAAGTAAAGAAAACAAGTTTTTTCAAGTTATGTCGTACGTTTAATGAACATTTAAGAAACTTGTAATTTTTCAATTTCGCTGTCTAACTAAAAATCCAAAATACAGCCTTACTTAAAATTGAAACAAGTTCGAATTTACTCACATATGTAGAATCCATGTTCTGTACAGCATTTACACAAAACGTAAAAAGCAAACCATTATCTAAGAGATAAAGTCAGTGATCTCCTTCTGACGCAACGAACTAAAACGGCTTGAAGAAGCAATGTTTCGCCAACGCCGCATAAACATAACATCTGTTGGGGTTGTATCGGCGTGTTGCTCAACGTAGCGCAAAGCAAGATCAAGGGCACTGGCTGCGGCAGTGTGTGGAACAACATCAGTCAGCGCGTCCCCTTCCTCCTCACTGTCGTCTGCGTCGAGATCAGCTGACGTTCCCTGCACAGCTGCCACAATGTCCTCATCTGTGTATTCTTCATGGCCACAGTCATCAACGGCCATCCACTCTTCCACGCACTCTTCTTATGCATTTTCACAACCTGGTATTCTTTTCACCAATTGAAGAAGTTCGCAATTTTCTTTTGTCGGGGGGAAAACTGTTTGGACAAACTCTAGCTCAGGCCAGAGCTTTTTCCAAGACTTCTGTAAGGATTCCTTGCATGTGTTTTCCCAAGCTTCAGCAACCCAGTAAATAACATCTTTGATGTTCATTTTCATGAGTTTATCCAAAATTGTTAGCTCTTCATTATCTTCAAGTAGGCTACGAAGAAGCATTTTTCTATAATTCTGTTTCAAAGCCTGCAAAACCCCTTGGTCCATTGGCTGCAAAATTGATGTGACATTTGGTGGGAGAAAAATAGCCTTGATATCATCGCAAACAAGATGCATTTCTTCTGGATGTGACGGAGCATTGTCTATAAGTAACAAAGCACGAGGAGGCAATCCATTTTCTTTGTTAAACGCCTTTACTTTTGGCACAAATTGCTTGTCAAACCATTCTTTGAACAAGGCACGATCCATCCAAGCTTTCTTTTGATTTCTGTAAAAAACAGGGAGAGAGTTCATGTTCATGTTCTTAAAACAGCGTGGTTTTGCCGATTTGCCGATAACCATCAGTGGAAGCTTATTTGTGGCAGAAGCATTGCTGCAGGCCAACACAGTTAGGTGCTGTTTATCCATTTTAAACCCTGGTGCAGATCGTTCCTCTTGTGATGCAAAACTTTTGGTAGGCAATGCTTTAAAGTTAAGTCCTGTCTCATCTGCGTTGTAAACTTGCTGGGGCGAGTAGGAAGAAATGATGCATTTGAACTCCTCAAGGTATTCAACAGCTTCTTCGTTGTCCGCAGATAATTTCTCCCCAGTTATTTGTTGCTGCCTGATTCCGTGTCTTTTCTTCCATCGGTCAAGAAACCACAACTAGCCGTAAATGATACGTCACCATCCATGAGCTTGTTCAATTGAAGCGCCTTTTCTTGAATTAGAGGGCCAGTGATAGGGATTCCTTTCTGTCTTTCTTGTGTAAACCATAAGAAAAGTGCTTCGTCCAATTTTTCGTAAGAAGACACTGTCGTCTTGCTACGTTTTTCAATCGTTTTTTCACTTGTGGTAGTGCAAAACTGCTCAACTTTACCTCTGTTCTTTTTCCAATCGGAAATTGTTGCTTTCCCGACACCAAATTCCTTCGATAACTGAGTGGCACTTTCACCTTTGTGAAGTCTTTTCAACACTTCCAGTTTTTCTTTTAATGTACACGACTTATGTTTACGTTTGCTTGCCATGATGATTAACAGCAGGGACAAGCACAGAATATAAAGAAACCACACTACACACCACTCACAAGGACTCACAAAACACAGGGCAAGTGCGCGCACACGAACAATAACATTGCACAAAACACATCACTCAGCAGTAGCAGGTGGCACACTGACTCAGTGACTTATAGTTTGGGAACGGAAATCAAGAGGAATGCGTAGGTCTAGGCAGGGGGTCTAGGTCACTGCCCTTCCGCTACTACTCACGTACCGCTTGTCATATCGATTTTACCTCCGATCACAGTCACACTACAGTGCAGTTTAAATTGCAGTGTACTAGAATACGTAATTTCTTACCTTTAATTCTTGACACATCAGACGCTTAATACGCCTCATAAAGTCAATACATGGCATTATATGACAAAACTCCGCCTAATCCGAATTTTCGCTAATCCGAACAGGGTTCGGTCCCAATTAGTTCGGATTAGCGGGACTCTACTGTAGCACATTAATTCAGTATTATAAATAGGTAAATGTATAATAAATCTGTATAGGACTGCAGAGGATAAAATAAATTCAGCCTGTTTTCTTTGTTGGTTTTTGTTTGCCTTGAAGACCTCTGAGAATCCTGATGCCTTTCTACAGCAAAGACCACTCTCTAGCCCTGCCCATATTGTGGACCAAGATAACTGCATGCTGGCTATTGGAAGTGAGCCTGTGATAACTTTCCCTCAAGAAATGTTGCAGGAAGGTATCATGTACCTTATGGCATACTATTATGCACTACATCTAACATATCCTAAGTGCACTGCCGCTGTCCTCTCTGCAATTCAAACTGGAATTTTACTGGACACAATTTATGAGAAGGATGTAACTGCATCATACAGGAAAGCCTTAGCTGAATGGAAACAGTTTATTGGTCAATAATCACTGAGGCACTACTTAAGCCTGGCCAGCATAATTAACTTGATACATTTTGAAGCAAAATGATTGGTTATGTGTAACTGTAAATTAGGTAAAGTGTGATTTAGAAACCATTAATAGAAATTGTACATACATTCCAAATAATTTGAAGGAAAAATACAAATATGCTAGAAGAAAAATTGTGTGAGCCAAATGTAGAACAGTAAATGCATGTCTATGATGTACTGTATATAATTACCATAATATTTGAAAATCAATTAGATAAATTAATTATAAATAATTTGATTTTTTTGTGGATTTTAACATGTTAGGTTATATTTTCTTTGTCCTGTTTTTTGGCAAAGTTACCACTGTTAAAATTTTGTAAGTTTATGTTATGCATTTCTGAGTGTGAGCTGTGACAAGATGAGACAGTCCTGAACTACAATGTACAATGATGATATGGATATGACTTGTGTTATATGCAAGGTAATATTCCTGTGTCAACTAATTTTCATGTGCTTATTGTTTTCTGTTTCTGTATTGTAAACACAGCAGTAGTGCTGTTGGATACTGATGTAATACTTAAATAAAGAGCAGTGCTAATGATTATGTCTTTATTGTAAGTTATTTTATGTATTCAGGAAGCTAACATATATTAGGAACTTATATCTTAATTATGTGTCTTGTTCTAGCAACGAATTCTTAATTCAAACCTCTGCTCAAATACTTGGTTTCAATTTGAAATGAAGACTATCCTAAAATGAGAGCACTGTGCTACTTTTACTTTACAGTAATCCCTCCTCGATCGCGGGGGTTGCGTTCCAGAACCCCCCGCGAAAGGTGAAAATCCGCGAAGTAGAAACCATATGTTTATATGGTTATTTTTATATTATCATGCTTGGGTCACAGATTTGCACAGAAACACAGGAAGTTGTAGAGAGACAGGAACTTTATTCAAACACTGCAAACAAAAATTTGTCTCTTTTTAAAAGTTTAAACTGTTCTCCGTGACAAGACAGAGATGACAGTTCCGTCTCACAATTAAAAGAATGCAAGCATATCTTCCTCTTCAAAGGAGTGCGCGTCAGGAGCACAGAATGTCAGAGAGAGAGAGAAAAGCAAACAAATCAATAGGGCTGTTTGGCTTTTAAGTATGCGAAGCACCGCCGCACAAAGCAGTTGCAAGGAAGGCAGCAGCTCACACCCCCTCCGTCAGGAGCAGAGAATGTCAGAGAGAGAGAGAGAGAGAGAGATAAAAACAAACAATCAAAAATCAATACGTGCCCTTCGAGCTTTTAAGTATGAGAAGCACCGTGCAGCATGTCGCTTCACGAAGCAGCTGCACAGAAGGGAGCAACGTAAAGGTAATCTTTCAGCATTTTTAGACGAGCATCCGTATCGTCTAGGTGTGCGAATAGCCCCCCTGCTCACAACCCCTCCGTCAGGAGCAGAGAATGTCAGAGCAAGAGAGAGAGAGAGAGAAAAGTAAATTGGGTAGCTTCTCAAGTCATCTGCCAATAGCGTCCCTTGTATGAAATCAACTGGGCAAACCAACTGAGGAAGCATGTACCAGAAATTAAAAGACCCATTGTCCGCAGAAATCCGCAAACCAGCAAAAAAATCCACGATATATATTTAAATATGCTTACATATAAAATCCGCGATAGAGTGAAGCCGCGAAAGTCGAAGCGCGATATAGCGAGGGATTACTGTATTCTTTTGTAGGTGGACTGAAATGTGTTGTATATATCATGCAAATATAGCTTAGTATGTGTTGAAATTAACTAATTTCAGGATTTTTTAAAAATCCAAGTCAATATATCTCATCCCATTGCCATATAATTTTGCTTATTTCAAGCGTTTATTTCTTAATAATCATATTTTTTTTCTTATTCTATGATTTTTGTAAAATAATTTTCCTGTTTTAAGACATATGCTCTAAGATTAAATATTGGACTACCTATTACAAGATCAGCTAACTTGTTTCAAGTAACAAGACTTTCATTCTACACTGGTATTAAGAATTTTCCACTTATATTAGTGACTAGCAAAATACCCACGCTTCACAGCGGCGAAGTACTGCCTTAAAATTTTTATTAAGAAGAAAAGTAAACATTTTTAAACTGAGGGAAAATATACAAATAATTATTTGTTAAGGATCTCTTTGTATAACACGTTGTTAGTTCGGCCTTCCGGTTGTAATACGACCAAGCTGTGCGCTGAGCTTACTCTTGAGCATGCAACGTACAGTTGGCCATGTGAAAAGCAATCTTGCTTCAAATCAATGCCAACGTTTTATAGGGTTTGTCCCTGAGACTTATTAATTGTCATTGCGAAGCAGGGCCTATCTGGAAATTGGAGGCGTTTGAATTGAAATGGGAGATCAGAGGGTATAACGGGGATGCGAGGAATAAAATAAGTATGAGCCGCTTTCATTATTGGGATTATACCTAGAAACAGAAGCTCTATTAACTTGTGGATTTGCCTGCGAATATTTAGCGGCAGCGTGTCTATGAACTTGTGGATTTGCCTGCGAGTATTTAGCGACAGCGTGTCTATTAACTTGTGGATTTTTCTGCAAGTATTTGGCGGCAGCGTCACAAATTTGTTTCCGTCTAGCTGCATCAGAAAATGTACCACGACGTCTGACACGCCTCTTTTTTTTACTGTTTTCTCACAGCTTGGATTGCTGCTGTCATAATCGGTTTGAGTTGTGTTGAAGTGACATTCGCCATCTGTCAAGCGTTGTAAGCATACAACCGGTTTCATCGATAACTTCGCATTCAGCTTTTGAGAGCTGAAACATTCATAAACATCAAAGTCTCCACTACTCAAATCGTCACCTGTAAATCTAAGATGTTTAAGAGGCATTGGCGGTTCTCCAAAGGTGTAAAATATTTGGCCATTCGGTACACTTGAAAGCGACAACCAAATAATTCATAGGCAGCCATCAACTCACATGCAGAACCATAGGTGAAGGGCTTAAGCATTTCACTCTTATAGTGCTCCTGTGTAGTATAATTATCTCCTGTACCATCATCAGTCCACACCTTGAACCTGTCCCAGTCATTCAATACATAAGACACAATGTTCCTCCAGATATCAAGAGTGAGCCTGATATGGCCGTGCAATATGTAACACATAGAATGGAAAAGGAAGGCGCCATCTCTGGGCATGGAAACCACTCGGTAAGTGACAGTTCTTTGCTTGATGGTGATCACCTCGATAGATATGTTAATGGGGGCACGGTTGGAACGATAAAGGAAATGGGTACCTGAATAATGTAAACCAGTGTTTCCCAAACTCGGTCCTGGTGAACCCCTGTGGCTGCAGGTTTTTATCCCAACCAGCTTCTGTTTTTAATTGAACTCCTGGGCCAATTAAGTGAACTGATATTTCCCAAGTTCTGTGTTTAGGGAACAATATAGAAATTAGAAAACTAAGTTTGCTTAAAAAAAAAAAAAAAAAAATTTTTAAATGTACCAAGCAGTTATATAGGAATAATGTATTTTTTTTCTTTTTAACAGTATTTTCATCTTGATTTTCATTCTACTTTTCTAGGTCTTCTAATTGTTTAATTAATCTATTATTTACTCATTTGTGGGTCGGTTGCTAAAGTACTTGCAGCCTTTGATTATTCAGTGTTTTTTGCCAGCGTGTCTGCTCTGCTCGTTTTAAATTGTTATTTATTAAGATACAACAAAGGAGGAAAAACTGCACAGAGAAAGGGCAAAGTATAATGAAATCAACAAAAGAGAGTTAAGCATTTAAATCTTTATAAGGCAGGCAGCCAACTACGTGGGAGGCGTGGGGATGGGGGACGCAATATAGGCAGGCAGCCAACTACGTGGGAGGCGTGGGGATGGGGGACGCAACGGCGCCTCACACAGCGACCAAGCTGCAAGCTATGGACATATATATGTACATAAGTAGGATTCAGTTATGACCGTTACGCATAGAATTTCGAAATGAAACCTGCTTAACTTTTGTAAGTAACCTGTAAGGAATGAGCCTGCCAAATTTCAGCCTTCTACCTACACGGGAAGTTGGAGAATTAGTGATGAGTGAGTCAGTGAGGGCTTTGCCTTTTATTAGTATAGATTTATTCTCTTGGTCCTAGGCCTTCATTTTTCAGTGCGCTAAAATTAAGAATGCAAAACTACTGAATTAAAAATTATTTTCTAATATTCAGTGTATTTCCACTGTAGAAAGTCTAATCTCAAGTAATTTTGTTCTAAAAAACAGCATTTTCTACTTATTTCAAACCTTTGAACACCTATCGGAGCTTTCTTATTTCTAGACTGGAACTAACTTATTTTAAGATAGCCTTGGCAAGTAAAATTATCTTGCTGCATGGACAGATAATTTCACTAATATTAAGTCATTTTCTCCTGAAAATCAGTATTTATATCTTATTTCTTACCTAAGTTTTTTTGCAGTGTGTAAAATATATTTAATTTTTGACTCAATAGTCTAGTTGAAGAAAAATCAATACTCAAAACGTTCCATAACATTAAGTAAAATCCACAAAAGCTCCACCACTCTATGAAGGCATAACAATGTCAACTCCAACTGATGTTGCCTGGCAGCGATGAATATGAGAAAAAAAAATTAGGATCACAGGTTGAAGAGTTTAGAACAGGCATGGATAATCTTGTCTATTTAGAAATCTACCACCCTACAGTGGTCCTGCTGTGAGACTTCACTCCCTTCTTTTCTATCCCTGATCTCTTCATGCCCATCCTCCTCAACAAAATCAATGAATTTCTTTGAAATAATGCATTTCAGGTGAGGTCTCTCTTTCTCACCTCCTCCACCTGGACGAGCAGGCTGCATAGCACATCTCACTCAAAGGGTTTGTTCCGTCAACGTTACAATTAGTTTTTTCACACTTGCTTTTTTGTATTATAATTTTTAGAACAATTTTAGAAACTATAAATGTAAGCTAAACCAGAATGATATGCAATGAAGAACAAAGAGGATTTTTAGCAATTATAATAAAATACACGCATCTAACATTGTATTTTAATGTTATTAACAAAAATCAACAGTGAAAAGCTATTGTTTCAGACAGAGTTGCCAGTGGTTGGTAAACTTCATCCTTCTTTTAAAAATTTAAAAAAAATTACTTTTTGTAAATTAAAAATATGGACATTTTAGACTAATTCATATTCCTTATCAACTTATAGTACTGTCCTTAAATTAAAAAAATAATTCAGCAAAAAAGCATTTGGTGTGCAAAAGAAAAACTAAGAGACATACACAACCACACAAAAAAACAACTGCAATCCCTTGTTAAGAATCTCTAATTGCAATATTGGGGGAAGGATAGGAGTTAATAAATGCCAACTTTAAATTGTGCAAAGTAAGATTTCTGTACTTAACACTTTAAAACTGAACAAAATGGTGGTACTTCAAAATATTTAAATTCCTGGACATGGAATGCCAAAAAAGGGGTGAAAACCTAGGGATAGTGCATGACACTTAATAATATTAAGCATGTATCAATATTCTGCAAATTCAAGCATTTGTTTTACTATACTTACTATTAAACAAAATCATTCAGTAGCAAAATCTACAGACTACAACGTATCAATGTTTGACTCATCTTATGTCCATGAATGAAAAGAAAAAAAAAAACAAAAGCATTAACTGCACGGTCACTTATTGCACAATAAATAGCAGTATAACTGCAGACCTCTAAAAAAAATTACTGAAGACACAGGGCTGAGAGATGTCATTCAGCAAAGCTAGACAATTCTTACATATTACCTTAACATAGGACCAATTGCATCACTTATCAAGAATTTATATGAAAGGCACAAGTTTTCACCATTTGAGCAGGTAAAAAGGTGTACAGCAGTCGCATTTACAGAGGAGTAGGGGACACTGCCGAGCTATCTTGGTTAAGAGTGATTAACACTAGAATTCCTGAAGCCTACGAAAAAACTCATAACCCCAGGCCACCTTAAATTCCTTCTCACCTCTCCCATCAGCGTCTTTTGTTTTGTAATTGTGCCGATCAGCACAAGCAGCCTGCTATCCCATCCCTCCCCCACCGCCAGAGCTCAACTCGTACAAAAGGTTCTCCGATCTCAAGTCTTGTTTATTTGCGTCTGAGGTGCCTGGAGTTGCACAGGGTAAATAATATATTGTTATTTGGAACACATGCATTTCATTTGTGTTCCGTGTCTACAACGATCTATGTAAATGTAGGGTTACAGGAAATGCGAGAAACACAGGAAATGTTGAACAAATACCTAAAATATAAGCTTTTTTCATGTTATAGTACTAATAACAAAATTTTGATATGGAGTGTATAATGTGTGAAGACTGAAACACTTTAAGCTAAATTATTTGCATGAAAATGTGCTATATAAATAAATGTTGTTGTTGTTCAAGTCAAAATATCAAATAAACACTTTCACAAAAGGTACACGTATAACAAAACAAGTATGCTTTTATCTATAATAATAAAAGGCAAAGCCCTCACTGACTGACTCACTCACTCACTGACTGACTCACTCATCACTAATTCTCCAACTTCCCGTGTAGGTGGAAGGCTGAAATTTGGCAGGCTCATTCCTTACAGCTTACTTACAAAAGTTAGGCAGGTTTCATTTCGAAATTCAAAGCGTAATGGTCATAACTGGAACATATTTTTTGTCCATACACTGTAATGGAGGAGGCGGAGTCACGTATCGCGTCATCACGCCTCCTACGTAATCACGTGAACTAAAAACAAGGAAGACATTTACAGCACGAGTCACACGCGGGAACGAAGGTAAATGACGTTAATTTTTGACTGTCTTAATACTGTGTGAGCATACATATTAACACATGTGCAATTAAACGTGTGCATTTACGGGGTGATTTCTGAGGCTTAAAAGCTCACCTTTTATCAAACGCGGGAAGAAAGGTAACTGACGTTGTTCACTGTCTTTTAATACTGTGTAACCATACATATTAACACATGTCCAATTAAACGTGTGCATTTACGGGGTGATTTCTCAGGCTTAAAAGCTCGCCTTTTACTAAAAAGGTAAATGCAAAACTATTTTCAATCAGTTTATTGAAACGCTCCTGTTAAGGATTGCAATAACATATTCGCGAGATAAAAGAACGAAGTAGGGGGAAATGGAGGAACAGCCGCAAACAGCGAAGAGCAAAAAATTAATTAAACAATTGAGAACGGAGCGAGTTAAGCATACAAGCATGTTCATAAGGGAAACAAAGCACGGTGTAAAACGTAAGTTTAAATTAAGTTTATAGAAACGCTCCCGCTGCGGATTGCAATAACATATTCGCGAGATAAAAGTTTAATGAGAAGACACGAGGTATAAACGAAGCACACGCCGTGGCGCAACGTTAGGGGCAACAGTTTCAACCATTCTATGATCTGCTTCTCGCAACTGAAAGACGGCACACGGATGTTAGCCGACTTGCTGACCGCAACGTTAGGGGCTTCAACTATGGCGCTGACGCAACATCTCAGTGCCAACACTTTGCAGACTGTACTTAAAAGACACGCCCTCCTCACTGGACAGTTAAAAACACCAATCAAACTAACGATGACATCAAGTATTACCCAATCAAAAGTAGGAAAGGAGGCATCTTCATAAAATGCGTGTGGGATGATTTGCATGAGACGCTGCTTTAAAAAAAAAATGATAAAAAAAATACGGGATAAATCCCGTCCAGTATTGATTCAAAACGGGACGCGCAATTTCATTCTCAAACGCGGCACGATTCCGTATTTTAAAGGACGGGTGGCAACCCTACAGTGCCAGGTAACCACCCATACAATCAGATTGTGATTCAGACTAGGAATGCAATGAGTGTAATTACCCCGATCTACATACAAGGCGAAAGTCTTGCAACATTCAAAGATGATGGTTTGGGATAATTAGTACTTATTAAGTACAACATTGAACATAAAAGAGCTTATGAAGCCTTGAACCGAAAAAAGCAACATCTCAGAGATCGTAAAAAAAAAAAAAGGAGGTAATGTCGTTTTACTCACTGTAGATTTTAGTCAAACATTACCAGTTATTCCACGAGGGAGACCAGCAGATGAACTCAACGCGTGTTTAAAATCCATGCTTCTCCCACGGTCGGTTATATGTCGCGTGTTCTCGGGTAGGTACACCAAAAAATGTATACATTTAAGCATGTAATGGGCAAAGAAAAAATGAGGTATACCCGAAGGCACTGCAGTAGTACTCAATGTAACTTTACTTCTTAAATGTTAATGTTTTACTGTTTAATAATTTATACTCTTCTTATATATCGTTCAATTTCTTTTATCAAAATACCAGTGACAGCGCAATGCACGATAACATGGAGTGAATACACCATACGCATCTGCCTACGGCCGCCCTGGTGTGCGCAGATAGGAGTTGATTCTAAAATAAAATAAACATAAAAAGAGTAATACATTCATCACCCATAAAGCGGATAGCAGACGTGACGTATTATATGTGTACCACATTTCAAGTCAATACATCAAACGGTTTGCAAGCTACATGTGATTTAAAATCCTGGACAGACCAACGAAAAGCCACGGTAGCAAATTATAGAAGAAGATTTTACTGTTTAATAATTTATATTTATATGAAATGTGCTTCTTATATATTACTTCATATTCTCATATGATAATGATGTTAATGTTGTTTATATTGATTTCTATGTTATTGTAAGTGCATCTATGTGTGTATATGTATGTATGTATGTGTATATATATATATATATATATATATATATATATATATATATATATATATATATATATATATATATATATATATAAAAAAATATATATATAAAAAATATGTGTATATGTATATATAATATATCTGTATATGTGTGTATATGTGTGTGTATATGTGTATATGTATATATATATGACAGCAACACTCATAACAATGACAACACAATTACATTGACAATCATGTTACGTTATGTTTAAAATGGTTCCTTTACTTTTTCATAACCTCTTTAACACACTACTTCTCCGCTGCGAAGCGCGGGTATTTTGCTAGTTGAAAGATAAAATAGGAGAAAGACAAATCGGGTTAGGGTACAAAGCTGATATGACTGCTTGGATGGCGCAGTAGTAAGTACTGCTGACTCAGAATTAAGAGGTTGCGGGATCGAACCCAGGCACTCTCCAGAATTACCAATTTGAGTAGTGATCTGCTCTTATTACTATTGTACAATAAAAACATACATTTGATTTGAGTCTGTAACAAGAAGCCCACCCCACAAGAATCACCCACTCACATATAAGAACAATGCTGAAGCAACAGGCGTAAAGGCGAAAGATGGTACCGTTTCGATGCAGCAAGAGGTCGGCCGTCATCCTACCAGTCAGTCTGCCCCACACGTGTCCTTCAACCAATTAGCAGGACTTACAGAGCTCGCCAAGTTATCGTGCAAAGTTCTGTTTGCGATTATGTTTTGTAATGGACTTCATATGAAAAACATGTATATGTTACCTATATAACAGCCACATCGAATGTTGTTTACCTTGATTCATTTATTTATCTTCCTATTGTATAAAGTTTGATCAACACTGGCATGCTGACAAAGTACACATGCAATGCTACTTCAGTACGTGAATGACTTTAGCTGCAGGTGAAGCTCCTGTCGCAGTCTACGCAACTGTGTTTGATATTATTCAAGAAAAGATCCCAGTCGCCCAACAGGAGAAAGAAGCTTATGAAACCGTTTCCGAACAAAGGCAGAACTAACAACAGTTGCGTAGAGTTCGAAAGGAGTTTCCACCTGCAGCTAAAGTCACTTCAGTACACATGTACTTTGTGAGAATGCCCATATCGATCAAACACATACACGTAGCTTTTGTGAAAGTGTTTATTTGATATTTAGACTTCAGTCTTCACACATTAAACACTCCAGGTCAAAATTTTGTCGTTAGTACTATAACATGAATTTGTTCAACATTTCTTGCATTTCCTGTCATCCTACATTTAGATTGATTGTTTTAGACACTGAACAGACCTGAAATCATGTGTTCCAAATAACGATATATTATTTACCCTATGCAACTCCAGTCACCTCACACACAGATAAACAAGATTTGAGATGGGAGAACTTTTTGCCTGAGTTGAGCTCCGGCGGTGGGGAAAGGATGGGATAGCAGACTTTTTGATGCTTGTGCTGATCAACAAATTTACAAAACAAAAGACGCTGATGGAGAGGTAAGAAGGAATTTAAGGTGGCCCGGGGTTACAAGTTTTTTCGGATCCTTCAAGGATTTTAGTGTTAATCCAGTGATATTTTGTGCATAATCGCTATTAAACATTTTCATTTTTTGACAGCCCTAGTTTAAATCCATTTGCCTTTTCAGAGAAATCTTTGATAAAGAATAAACTTAATGCCATTAAATAAGTCAAAAACTTTTGTTCCATCTACATTTGAAAGGTCTCAGAGAAAACTAAAATGAATGCAAAAGAAAATCTCACTATAAGAAATGGATAATGTTGTCACATTTCACACAAATGGAATCTTCTTTTTAACTTCTTTAAAAGAAAAGCTACACAAGTTGAAATAAAAATGCATAATTCTAAACATACTGATTTGCATTCTATTTCAAATACTCACCATGACATTCGAGATATAAAGCATCCAAAAAACTGCTGGGCCAACGCTTGAGCTAAACATCGTCTTGTCAAAGGAGTCTGATCTATAATCATGGCACTGTGCAACAGATTTGTGCTATGAGTAAAGAATATTTCATCAATAGTTAACAGTAAGAATGCAAAAACTACAATTAGAAAAACAAGAAAAAAAAATCAAGGAATAATTCAATTATCTACTTTAGAAAAATATGTGTTTAGAAGGAAAACAATACATTATAAATTGTACAAAATGTTTTCACATTTACAAGCTGTAATTATACAGTCAACCCGTTTTGTGACTTTTTTTGTTTTGTTTTGTTAAGACAGAGATTAGGACAGCTTTTGTAGACAATCTAAAAAGAGCACTGCTTCAAAGGAGTAAAACAAGATTTAGATCAAGATTTTTGCAGGTTTTTATTTATCACACAAAATTAAAATAAAAACAGAAATCCTGTAACCTACTGTATATTGTACTTTACTAGATGAAAATGCGTACATATATAATCATGTGGAAAAAGCAAGTAAATCCCTACATTTATCACTAGCTCAAATACCTAAAATTAGAACTAGGCATACCAGATCAGGTGCATATGGTTAGAACATCAGTAGAGAGGATTGTGGAGGAACCAACCTTATTTAAACCTTAGATAATTTAGATTGGTTTGTTGTTAGTTGTTCAAGTATGCATTATTAGCCTTCAGAAAGAGGGTCACAAATGTCTAAAAGTGTGGGAAGGATTTAAAAAGATCTCTAAACAATTGGAAATCAAATAACAACTGCCAACTTGTCCAGACCAGGCCACCCTAGCAAATTCAGCACAAGAGCAGAATGCAAAATGCTGAAAGAAGTTTCTAAGAATCCCAGAATTTCATCAAGGGATCTACAGAAAACTCTTGCCATTGTTGATGACAAAGTGCATGATTATACCAATATAAAGAGGTTGCACATATTAAATCTACATGGGAGGTGTGTGGAAAAAAGTTTAATTTTCCAACAAGAATATCACTTTACTACTTAACCTAGGCAAAGATCAGGACTTCTGGACCACTATGATCTGGACAAGCCAATTAAGACAATTATTTGGCCACAGTACTTGAAGACATGTTTCACTAAAAATAGTAATAAAAGGTAATATACAATTATGTGCTTATCAGTTAAACTGAGATAGAGATTTCCAGTGCAGGTTAAAACAGCTTACCATTTATTTTAGAGCTGCTGAATAATTGGTATTAATAAATGCAATTAACACATTATACATTTCTGCAATTAAACTTTTTAATCCAACCCCTAAATGTGTTAATTTAATCCTGTTGATGTAACTGTGCTTCACACGTAATGAAGCAAACCTAAATAAATCTAAATAGCAGTAGCAGCAGGTCACTGGTGCTCGACTATTTCCTATGATGTTTCTTGATAATGAAGTTCATTCACACACCTGTACCTTATAATATGTAATTGTCCTGCATTGGAGCATAAAATACTGCATACCCATATTATATCAATAAGGGATGCTAATGTCCCATCATATGCATTGTTTCATATATACAGTAGCTCTTCAAAGTGCAGAGAATAACATGACAATTAAAATTAAACCAGTTACACAAGCAGAGTGAATGTTGCACACAGACAAGCACTGTACGCTGAGTGAGGCTGCGCATTAGAGTCATCCTTCCAATTATGCTGCGTTCACATATTGACGTAAAAAAAAAAAAAAAAAAAAAACCTGCACAGTATAGCAGAATATCGAGAGCAGGATAATACACACAGTGATGTTTGCTGATGCAAGTCCGCCCACGAAACGCAAAAGGTATAGGTCTGAGAGAGACAGAATGTCAGTGGGTCAGCCCTGCCCCTGGTGACAAAAATAGTTTCCGTCAAGCTTTTTCAGTTACTCATGAACAGATATCTGACCTGAAATTGCACGATGCAGGTGCTACCCATGTTTAAGCAGCTCAAGAGCAGATGACACAGAGAGGCATTGTTCAGTTCCTTATCTCTCACTCCGACTTCCCTCAAAGCAAACATGGCATGTGGTTGTTAACTAATTTTATGTTACTTATGGTTGCCTACAAAAGCATATTATTATATGGTAACTAATAAAACTAGACAAAGAACAGTGCATGTTGATTATGCTAGTATTTCCATCCATTTGGACAGTTAAGAGAGTTTATTTAGTTTTAGTTTTTATACAGTTTTATTTTAAATTTACATTTATTTGGCTAGCAGACACTTATATCCAAATCAACTTAGAAAGTAGGCCAAAATAACCGGGAAACATCAGACTATGGACTGTTTTGAACAAGTATAATAGGACAGGTTACAAACATTATGACAAATATTCACAGTACAGTAGGGTTTTCAATCACTTACACATTGAGAGAGTCAGTAGTTCAGTTGGAGGTGGTCAGGTTCTCAAACTAGGAGTGACATATCAAAAGAAATTGGATTGAGATTTGATACCATGCAAAGGTGGTATCATCGGATGCTGTTTACTGGCAGACTGGAGATGGCAAGAAGAATTATAGCATCCCACCAGTGTCTCCATATACACAGGTGCTAACAAGCATCAAGGATTTGAACTTAATGAGTACAGCTACTGGCAGTTAATGTAGTGACCTAAACAGAGGAATAAATGCAAGACAGTATGCTGCATTTTGGACCATCTGAAATGGGTTTGATGGTACATGCAAGTACTCCTGCCATCAGACAGGTACAGTAGTCCAAATGCAAAATAACCAAAGCATGGACCACATGTTGTGTCGCATATTCAGCCACAGATTCATAAATGATACACTACATTACAATGTGTAATCTAAAACATATAAAAATATCCCTATCAATTACACATTTAGAAGTTTTTTTTTAGTCTATCCCTTGATATTTAAATGCAAAAATCAATAAATATTTTGAATGTAATTAATGACTTCTCCTCTCCAAGTGACAGCTGTGGAGTTGACTGGTGTTTATCATACAGTTAAGCACAACCTGAGCTACAATAGTTCTGATTGTGCACAAAACCTGAACTGAACTTAACTTAACCTGCTTGTGTTTTTTAATATGTAATTGTTTGTGTAATTGTTAGTGCTTTTGAAATGTTGTTTTACAATACTGAAGCTCAAACAATACGTATTGGTTGACCCAAATATTATACTAATACTCCTCTTTAGTATGGGGGACTGATGTTCGGTAATTGTTGTTTCTGTTAAACAAAACTGCTCAATGAACTAACTGAAAAAAATTAATATTATTCATGCATATTATTATGCATAGGTAAGTTATTATTAAAACTGTTTTGTATTAGAAACTAATCACTCAGTTATTTCTGCTTTATAGAAAAATAATACTAAAGAAAATATGATAAATTGCGATTAACATGGAGTTAACTTCGATTTAAAAAAATTAATTGCGCTAATTAATTGCAATAATTGAACAGAAGCTCTAATAATTTTATTTTTAAGTAGTGTTTTGAGAAGACTAAGACAACATAAATATAATATCCTAATTTGCTTTGTGTAGTAAAGACAGAGCTCATGTGTTTGCACTAAAACCAGTACCATTCTACATATACAACAATTTCAAATGAAACATATTTAAAAAACACACTGAAAAATATTGAAACATTAATACTGTAGTTTAACCCCGGCATTATGAAATGACTAATGTGTACCAACCTGAAAATACTCATAGAGGCATAAGAAGATACTTGTACATAGGCTTCATCAATAAACACAGTCTTAAAACAGGAGTATGGGTATCGACACGTTAGAATCTCTTCAAAAAATTCAAATATCTCATGTAGGTAAGACATTGAATGTTTGAGTAAAGGCAAGAGCTGGGGTAAACAGAAATGTGTTACCTAGAAGGAGAAAAAAAGAGGTTAAAAAAAGGAGAAGGCAATGAACACATGAATTATTAAAATGTTAAAAAACATTAAAAATAAAGCTTACATCATACTTTAAAACAACAGATAAGTCAATTTATTAACATGTAGCCAATTCTATATCATTTTACTTAATTTGATTTTTTAACTCTGGTGAGGGGTTCCCCCCTTGTAATGACAAATTTATTGCTTTGGGAATATTATAAGGTACCTGATTTAGTTTAACATATTTCTGGCATGTTGTGAAATTTATTTAGCAATATTTTCTTATCAGTAATAAACAAATACTATTTTAAATCCAAACATCCATCCATCCATTTTCCAACTCGCTGAATCCGAACACAGGGTCACGGGGGTCAGCTGGAGCCAATCCCAGCCAACACAGGGCAAAAGGCAGGAACCAATCCTGGGCAGGGTGCCAAACCACCACAGTAAATCCAAACAAAACAATAAAAATATAAACATTAATATATAGTTGCACATTAATTAACACCAAGATTATTCACATTTTCATTTGCACATTTTAAAGCTGTTCTGTTTAACCTGGGTTTGTACACTTCAGTACATTTCAAATTCCAGGGCTTTTTTTTTTACTTTTCCAGTACCAAACATCACAAGAATCCAGGGCTACTTTACATTCGAATTCTGTATATCTACAGCATATTACATTAATCTAATAGGAACACATATGAACACGAAACACATGGCCTATTTTAAATCGCTGACACATAAAAATATAGAAACCATACTGTGTTATGGTGCTAGTAACCAATACCTATCAAACAAATAAGTGATCTTAAAAAAAAAAGTTTGCAATTATTTTGGTAGTAAATTGTTACACGGATGAATAGTATGGGGTATACCTTGGGAAGGGCATCCACAAATTTTGAATGACCCCATATGAGCTCTAAACGACGTCACAGACATAAGTGTTAGTGAAAGTTAGTTCACCTTAATGCAATGAAGTCTAAGGGGCAAGGGATTAATTTAAGAATCACTTGTTTTAAAACATGATATTCTTCCTGACACCATTTTAATGATGGAAGCACTTCATCTAATAAGATAGAAAAATACAAGAGTATGGTGCTGAAAAAAGGCAGTAAGGAGACTGATCATCTATGTTAATGTGTAATAATGTAAAAAGAGGTACAGTAATCCCTCCTCCATTGCGGGGGTTGCGTTCCAGAGCCACCCGCGAAATAAGAAAATCCGCGAAGTAGAAACCATATGTTTATATGGTTATTTTTATATTGTCATGCTTGGGTCACAGATTTGCGCAGAAACACAGGAGGTTGTAGAGAGACAGGAACGTTATTCAAACACTGCAAACAAACATTTGTCTCTTTTTCAAAAGTTTAAACTGTGCTCCATGACAAGACAGAGATGACAGTTCTGTCTCACAATTAAAAGAATGCAAACATATCTTCCTCTTCAAAGGAGTGCTTATCAGGAGCAGTGACTGTCACAGAGATAGAGCAAAGCAAACAGATCAATAGGGCTGTTTTTCTTTAAGTATGTGAAGCACCGCGGCACAAAGCTGTTGAAGGCGGCAGTTCACACCCCCTTCATCAGGAGCAGACAGAGTTTGTTTTTCAATCAAAAATCAATACGTGCCCTTCGAGCTTTTAAGTATGCGAAGCTCCGTGCAGCATGTCGTTTCAGGAAGCAGCTGCACAAAAGATCACAACGTGAAGATAATCTTTCAGCATTTTTAGACGAGCGTCCGTATCGTCTAGGTGTGCAAACAGCCCCCCTGCTCAATCCCCGTACGTCAGGATCAGAGAAAGTCAGCGCAAAAGGAAGAGAAAAGTAAGCCGGGTAGCTTCTCAGCCATCTGCCAATAGCGTCCCTTGTATGAAATCAACTGGGCAAACCAAACTGAGGAAGCATGTACCAGAAATTAAAAGACCCATTGTCCGCAGAAACCCGCGAAGCAGCGAAAAATCTGCGATATATATTTAAATATGCTTACATATAAAATCCACGATGGAGTGAAGCAGCGAAAGGCGAAGCGCGATATAGCGAGGGATTACTGTATACTGCACTTAAAAACTAAAAACTTTCTAGACAATGAAATATTATCCATATTAATTTATCCTTGTTATCTGCCTAGGGAGATGAGCTATATTCTCCTAATTGATGTTAATATTCCTTCCAATGCAAAAGGGGACTACGCAACAGAAATGGCTCAATCTGTTACCCAAACTCAAACGACCAACTAGGTAATGATATGGAAGTCACAAAGTAAAAGCTCATTTACACAATCACAACTCTAGACCCATGTGGCAGGAAATGCGGACAATGTCAGTTTCCAGAGGGAGATCCCACATCTCAGGTAATGCTGATCCTTTACTAGTAAATGACTTACAGTAAATACATGCTATGCTCACTTTGAAGCTAACTGCACCACAGCTAGCTGCAGAAGGAGAATTATGCTAGCATTAGCAACATTTCAATGCCCACAGATGACTGCCCACTGCTATCTTGCCCAAAAACTAATAGCAAATGAAAACATATATTAGTAACATAACTAAGAGTGTAAGTGTGTTTGTATGTTTATATGCAAATGCATGCACTGAATGTACATGTTTATGCTTATATCTGCATTACATTACTGTTATTTCAGGTTTTTTTTTCCACAATACTATTAAGAGTATCTTTAGAATATATAAACACTATACAAGGTATTTAAAATATTTGTACAAGTATATATGCCTTTTGAAAATTAATTGTTAAATATTTAAATATAACGCTTCTTTTCTTTTCCCTTTTGAGGTAGAACTTCAGTATCTTATCTCAGGTTTCTGTCTGCCAGGATTATCTATAAGATGTGCGTGTTCTTAAAGTAATGCTCCACACAAAAACAGAATTTTTTACTTGTTACATACTCCATGTACCTTTAACACTGCCTAAAAAAAAATCTAAACAATTGAAAAGTTTTTATACCAAGCCACTGAATCTTATTTTAGTAAGATGTAATGACATACCAAGAAATTTTAAATTCATGATTATTTAGCTTATATTAAGAAATCTCAAGTAAACGTTACTTACCCCATTAGCAGGTTGGTTTTTTGTTTTGCTAAATCAAAGAAAAACAACTATTTTGCAAAAAAAAAAAAAAAAATGGTGTAAGCAAACAAAACCAACAAAAACATCCAAACCTTTGTGGGAAAATGTGACACAGGAGAATAACAGAAGCTGTAAGTTCAAATACTGTGTCACGCACGCGCGATTAGGGATCCGCGGAACGATCCAAAAGGTAACGCGACATCATATGCCAGACGGGAATGGCGGGATACTAACCTCTCTCTCTTTATTTCTACAGAAAGAAAGACGCACCGCCGCCATGAATCCTCCTGAACACTGCACAACAACACGCCACTTCCGCCTTCCCTCTGTCTCACCCCGATGACGTCAGCAGTCTCAGCATCCATCTCGGTTCCTTCACAGCAGTCCTGTCATCCATTGCCGGTCCCGCTACATAAATGTTCCCCCCATCTGCCATGATGGCGAACGGTGTTATGAAACTGTTGTACTTTTGCAATTATTTTTCAGCACTTTCCTACAGTATACGGGGCCGGAAAACCTCAAACCTTTATGCGCGTTTGTGTTTTCTTTACAGTGGCGTAGCCGACAGGATAGAAGAAGTGTCCAAACATGTCGGAAGGACAGGACCTGAACGACGTTCTGACCGGGATGGCTTCCCAGATCCAGAACCTCCAGATAGCGCACGCCACGACAACGCGGGAGCTAGAAGAGACCAAGGCAAGGCTGACAGCAGCAGAATCGGTAAGACCGGAGCCCACTCGACCTCCACCTCCTCCAATGGTACCGCTGACAGATGCCGATGATATTGAGTCTTACCTCGGCATATTTGAGAGGACCGCCCTCTCGCAACAAGTGGCCGCGGGCGGAATGGGCGTCCATTTTGGCTCCGTACCTGAAGGGTGCTGCGCAGCGGGCCTATTACGGCCTCCCCGAGGGGGAGGCTGCTAATTATGACCTCCTCAAGCCGGAGATCCTGAGTCGCTACGGCATCACTACGGACCAGCAGGCGAGTGAGTGGCGAACCTGGCAGTTCAACCCCGACCAACCTGCCCGAGCCCAGGCTTTCGAGTTCTGGGGCAAAATAGGTCACTGGTTAAGACCAGAAGGACCCCAGCGCGAAAAGTAGTGGAACAGGTGGCATGTGAGGGCTTAGTGAACGCTATGCCAGGTTATCTCGCCCAGCAGGTCCGTAGACACCCATATAAAGACATGAAAGGACTCCTGGAGGTCCTGGAGCGTCAACTTGCGGTCCACCGAACCGGGGGGTCAGAAAAGTCGGCTCGTGGTGCCCGACAGGGGCGGTCCAGTCACCCCGAGCCCACCCGCCGCGCGGCAGAAGCTCCGGTGAAACCCAAAGACAGGCCGGGACCACCACGCTGTTTCAAGTGTGCCGATCTCGGTCACTTGCTGCCTGCCTGACCGCTTTACCAACCACAACAGGAGCCGATGGACTGCACCTGGGCCACCACGGAGAGGTATTGTGCTCTGTCAAACCATCTGCCTATACCTATTACGGAGTGGTCTTCGTGAATGGTCATTCTGTGCTTGCATTGTTTGATTCCGGCAGCAACATAACCATTGTTGCTCGCCGTTATGTTTTACCGCAACAGTGGCTATGTCAGCATGTCAGTGTGCCTTGTGTGCATGGGGAGACCAAGTCTTATAGGTCCGCAAAGTGCTTTATATCATGGAAAAGTGGCCTGACTCAGTTGATGGTTGCAGTGTTACCCGAGCCACCTTTTCCAGTCATTTTGGGACACGACTGGTCAAAAAATAACCGCGGTAAACAGAAAACCACTCCTGGGGCTAAATTGGGTCTTGTTATGGGTGGGCGAAGCGCCATCCCCGCGGCTTCCACGCCATGCACACAGGCAACTCACGAAGACAATAGTGACCTGGGGGAAGACTCTATGGTGTTGGACATTGACCCGGAAGATGATCCAGGCGAGGGCACGAGCCAAGGGACCAGCAGGGCTTCTACCCATGCGGACCCACTAGACTCTATGACTAATCAGTTCCGGTCTACCCCTACGTCATTTAAAAGGGAACAGTGGAATGATGATTCCCTAAAGTTTGCCCGGAATGCAATTGTTTCAGTAGATGGCCAGTTGTCAGTTCCTTACCACAGGAGCCCTACTTTGTATTGGAGAATGATCTGTTATATCGGGTCGCGAATCACGAAGGTGGAGTACGGAAGTTGCTGTTAGTGCCGCGAACCTTCCGGCGGGAGGTCTGCGAGCTAGCACACTCCCATCTCCTAGGTGCCCATCTGGGAACCGAAAAAAACGCTAGAGAGAATCAAATTGCGGTTTTATTGGCCAGGAATAAACGAGGAGGTCCGACATTTCTCTCAGTCCTGCCCGGAGTGTCAGATCCGTCAGATTCCTAGGAAGGACCGCACTCCTTTGGTTCCTATTCCCCTCATTGATGTTCCCTTTGAAAGGATCGGTATTGATCTTGTCGGGCCCCTTGAACCTTCGAACCGTGGTCAGAAATATATATTGGTCATGGTAGATTACGCGACTCGATATCCAGCCGGCGGTGCCCTTACGGACCGCTACATCAAAAAATATCGCACGGGAATTAGTCAAACTCTTTTCCAGAGTGGGAATACCTAAAGAAGTCCTCACTGACCAAGGTACTCCCTTTACTTCGGATACGTTCAGGGAGGTGGCTAAGTTACTCAGAATTAAACATCTGAAAACGTCTGTTTATCACCCACAGACCGATGGTTTAGTGGAACGATTCAATCAGACGCTTAAGCAGATGTTACGCAAGGTAGTCAGCGCGGACGGTAGGAACTGGGACGAGCTCTTACCTCTTGTGCTTTTTGCTTACCGGGAGGTGCCCCAAGCCTAAACGGGTTTTTCCCCCTTTGAACTCCTATATGGACGCCAACCCCGGGGACTTTTAGATATTCTAAAGGAAGGCTGGGAAGAGGAGGCACGACCCGGCAGTAATGTTTTGGAACATATTGCGCAAATGCGTGATAGAATGAACAAGATCAGGCCTATCCTAAAAGACCATATGACTCGTGCTCAAACAGTGCAAGCCCGGTGTTATAATCGGAACGCTGTCCTCAGGGAATTCCACCCCGGAGACCGCATGATGGTACTCGTACCCACATCCCACTCCAAATTACTAGCCCATTGGCAGGGCCCTTATGAGGTAAAGGAGCGAAAGGGGCTGGTAGATTATTTGGTGAAACAACCAAATCGTAGACCGAGCGAGAGGGTGTACCACGTGAACTTGTTAAAGCCGTGGAGAGACAGGGACGAGGCTCCTCCCTCCAGTTCAGCCCTCTCCCTTTTCGCAGAAAAAGCTGCCCTTAACCTCGGTCCGGACTTAACATCAGTACAACGGCTGGAGCTGGAACAAGCGATCCGAGCCGTCCCCGAAGTGGTTAGCGAGTTACCTGGCCGTACTTCGCTGATTGAGCACGATATCATTACCGACCCGGGGGGTGGTAGTTAGGGAGAGACCCTATCGCCTCCCGGAGGCAAAACGGACAGAAGTGGAGCTGGAAATCCACAGAATGTTAGACATGAATATTATTGAGGAGAGCTATGTCCCTGGTCCAGTCCAATCGTCCTCGTTTCTAAGCCAGACGGTTCCTGGAGGTTTTGCAATGACTTCAGACGTCTGAACCAGGTTTCTAAGTTCGATGCCTACCCCATGCCCAGAGTGGATGACCTATTGGAATGCCTGGGTAAGGCACAATACTTGACTACCTTGGATATGACTAAAGGGTACTGGCAAATTCCCTTAACGGCATCCGCCAAAGAGAAAACAGCCTTCAGTACCCCTAGTGGACATTGGCAGTATAAGGTCCTCCCATTTGGGCTGCACGGGGCACCAGCGACCTTCCAGCGTCTGGTAGACAGAGTGCTCCGGCCCCATCAGTCCTATTGTGCCGCCTACTTGGATGATGTAGTCATTTATTCCGGCACCTGGGAGGAACATATACTGCAGGTGTATGCTGTTCTTGCCACACTAGCGAAGGCCGGCCTCCGCATCAATCCCCGTAAGTGCTTCTTTGGCCTTGAGGGAGGCCAAGTATTTAGGCTACCTAGTGGGACGGGGACAAGTGAAACCGCAATGCTCCAAAGTAAAAGACATCTTGGAATGGGCCCCGTCCGATAACCAAGAAACAGGTGCAAGCCTTCTTGGGGTTAGCGGGATACTACCGCCGGTTTGTTCCCCCGTTTCTCCGAAAGGGCAGCACCCTTGACAGATCTGACAAAGAAAGGGACTCCTGTGTATGTGGTATGGAACAACAAAGCGGAACAAGCATTCAGTGACTTAAAGACGGCCTTAACGTCGGCACCTATATTACATACCCGACTTTTCTTTACCTTTTATTCTCCAGACCGACGCTCTCGGGACACAGGCCTGGGTGCCGTGCTGAGCCAAAGTGTCGACGGTGCCGAACACCCCCGTGATATACCTGAGCCGGAAACTGTTGGACAGAGAGACCAGGTACGCGGCGGTGGGGAGGGAGGCCTTGGCCATTAAGTGGGCGGTGACTCATCTGCGGTACTACCTGTTGGGTCGGGAGTTTACCCTGGTAACGGACCATGCTGCTCTCCAGTGGATGGCCCTGCACAAGGAGTCGAACCCCGAGTCACCAGGTGGTTTTTGGACCTGCAGCCCTATAAGTTTACCGTCATTTATCGCCGGGGTCCCCTTCAAGCCAATGCTGATGCCCTCTCCTGGGTTCACGACCTCTCGGTTCGGTCCCGCCCGACCCGATGGGTCTGGGCTGAGGGGGGGGGGGTCCTGTCCACACACGCACGATTAGGGAGCCGCGGAACGATCCAAAAGGTAACGCGACATCAATATGCTAGACGGGAATGGCGGGGTACTAACCTCTCTCTCTTTATTTCTACAGAAGAAAGACGCACCGCCGCCATGAATCCTCCTGAACACTGCACAACAAACACGCCACTTCCGCCTTCCCTCTGTCTCACCCCGATGACATCAGCAGTCCCAGCATCCATCTCGGTTCCTTCCCGCAAGTCCTGTCATCCATTTCCGGTCCCGCTACATAAATGTTCCCCCCATCCGCCATGATGGTGAACAGTGTTATGAAACTGTTGTACTTTTGCAATTATTTTTCAGCACTTTCCTACAGTATACGGGGGCCGGAAAACCCCCAAACCTTTATGCGCGTTTGTGTTTTCTTTACAACTGTATGAGGTCAACTCACCTTGATGTTTTATTAGATATTCAACCTGGTTCAAATTTACACAAACACATGAGACTATACCCTAATCCCACAATATCTTCATCAAGGTTTTTAATTTATTCTATACTCTAAGAGTACAGTCCAGGGGTCTCCAACTCCAGTCCCGGAGAGCTACTGTGGCTGCATGTTTTCATTCTAACTCTTTTCTTAATTAGTGACCAGTTTTTGCTGCTAATTAACTATTTCCCTTTATTATAATTGACTTTTTCTTGACACTCTGACCACTGAATTGATTCTTTTTTTCCTTAAATGGCACCTAAACATAAATTTGATTTGAAGTGAGTCAACAGATGACCAACTAAGTTGGGGCCTCAAACTACAACCAACTTCATTTCATTCAGTTTCTTAATATGAAGCCAATTCTTGTTGCTAATTAAACCTGTTATTTAATTCTATGGAGCTAATTTTGCCATAGCAGACATTTCCAAAATTGTTGATTTTCTTTCTTAAGAGCGCTGTCAAAATGTATTGTGGACCTGAGCAGATCAGCATTACTGAGGCCTTCACCTTTCTTTATGTTCAGATATTGTTTGATGGACACAAATTGTTTATGTGTTGGTTTTTTTTTGTGTCTTAATATTGTTTGGTTGCTAATTAAGGAAAAAAGAAAAATTACGGGGCCTGAGTCTTAAGTTGTGCATGAATTAAAATTAAGGCAAAGACAAAATCAAAAACAAAATCTGGTCACTAATTAAGAAAAGGGTTAGAATGAAAACCCTGCAGCTACAGTACTTCTCCAGGATTGGAGTTGGAGACCTCTGGTCTAGTCTATACCTTTATTCTTAAGCCTTCCTGGGATGGTAACGTGTAAGTGTGAATAATCTTAGGGGTATATGAAATGTAGAGCTTTGCATTCCAGTGAGACAGGTCACTGTCAACCATGCACTCAGCCTCAACGTCAATCACACATTTAGCCAAGTCCTTCTTTAGGGTATTATGCGGACTACTACATTATTAACATAAATAATTGCAGGGCATCAACATAGTACAAGCTGCACGATGATTAGCCCATGCAAGTAAGAAATTCAATCTGCTCTATACATGTGATAATCCTGATCCTATAAAACTATAATGTAAAGGTAAACACACTGCAAAAACCATCCCATTTAAACTTATCTAAAGAAGCGGTTTCCTGAATTGGGTTTGGCCCAAATATTTGTGCATGGATCAAACTACTGTATACCAATCCAGAAGCTTCAGTTTGTATTAACAAACATTTGTTCAGACTACTTTAAGCTAGAACGTGGTACCAGACAAGGCTGTCCCATGTCACCACTGCTGTTTGCAATTGCCATTGAACCACTGGCGGTTCACTGTCGAAATTCTTATCAGATAAAGGGGATTATCAGAGAAGGACTAGAACAGAAAATTTCTCTATATGCAGATGATATGGTTTTATATATATCAGACCCAGAAAACACTGTGCCTGCAGTTTTAACAGCACTAACAGAATTTTAAAAGATATCTGGCCTTAGAATTAATCTGAATAAAAGTATACTCTTTCCAGTGAATTCACAAGCATATAATATTAGATTGGACACCCTACCTTTTACCATAGCAGATCAGTTTAAATACCTAGGAGTAAATATCACAAGTAAACATAAAGCTCTTTACCAACAAAATTTTGCCGTCTGTATGGAAAAAATTAAGCAAGACTTGCATAGATGGTCAACCCTTCATCTCACTCTAGCCGGAAGAATTAACGTTGTTAAGATGAATATCCTTCCTAAACTTCTTTTTTTATTTCAAAACATTCCAATATATATCAATAAATCATTTTCTAAGCAATTAGATTCAACAATAACCTCATTCATTTGGAACTCAAAACACCCACGTATCTGAAGAGTAACCTTACAAAGACCTCAGGCAGAAGGTGGCATGGCTTTATCTAATTTTCAGTTTTATTACTGGGCAGCAAACATACAAGCCATAAAAACCTGGACACAAAAAAATGAACATACACAGGCTTGGCTCGCAATAGAATTAAAATCCTGTAGTACTTCTTTATACTCCCTGCTCTGCGCTCCAATAAATGCAAGATATACTGGGGCTGGATGGATGGATGGATAGTTTTTTTAGTTTTTAAAGTAACCTTTATTGTAAACATAAGCAAAAAAACTCAAACATAAACATACACAATCAATAGAAAAAGAAAAAACAAATTTCAGAATAACAACAGAGCCATACATCAAACCCCTATTACTCCCCCTTTACACTCCTCCTACTCCGCACATTAACAACAAAAGCAACAGTTAATAATTCATTATAACACAAAGACCACCAAAACTCCCCCTTTACTCTCCTCCTTCTCCACACATTAATAATCACGTGGTATTGATGCCCACCATTTATTTCTCTTTCCCACCACAGTGAAATCAGAAATTCATTTTCAGCTCCCCTTCATTGACCGAGCCACAGCACCCCTTTCACCCCCCACACATTTTCAAACACCCCCATTCTATTCATCTGTTTATAAAAAGCAAACTCCAGTCTTATATTTGAATAAACATTCAACTTAAAAATGAAACAAATATCCGTAGGTTCTGACCCACATTGCTTATTATTTCGACTTTTGGGAATGGCCAGCTTTGCTTCACCTAACAGAAAGTTGAACAGTTGTATCCTGCATCGAGTTTTCTTATTATATTTACTTCCAAAAATGAACAGGACTTCATTAAAAGTTCCAATCAAATTGGTACACAAAGCTTCAAAGAATCTGAAGAATACCGCCAGTCGATCACAATACAAAAACAAATGAAAAATTGTTTCTTTTTGTCCACAGAATATGATTGATAGACAGACAGACAGATAACTTTATTAATCCCAAGGGGAAATTCACATACTCCAGCAGCACTTTACTGATACAAAAAACAATACTAAATTAAAGATTGATAATAATGCAGGTAAAAAACAGACAATATCTTTGTATAATGTTAATGTTTACCCCCCTGGGTGGAATTGAAGAGTCGCATAGTTTGGGGGAGGAACGATCTTCTCAGTCTATCAGTGGAGCAGGACAGTGACAGCAGTCTGTTGCTGATGCTGCTCCTCTGTCTGGAGATGATCCTGTTTAGTGGATGCAGTGGATTTTCCATAATTGATAGGAGCCTGCTGAGCGCTCGTCGCTCTGCCACAGATGTCAAACTGTCCAGCTCCATGCCAACAATAGAGCCTGCCTTCCTCACCAGTTTGTCCAGACGTGAGGCGTCTTTCTTCTTAATGCTGCCTCCCCAGCACACCACTGCATAGAAGAGGGCATTCGCCACAACTGCCTGATAGAACATCTGCAGCATCTTATTGCAGATGTTGAAGGACGCCAGCCTTCTAAGAAAGTATAACCGGCTCTGTCCTTTCTTACACAGAGCATCAGTATTGGCAGTCCAGTCTAATTTATCATCCAGCTGCACTCCCAGGTATTTATAGGTCTGCACCATCTGCACACAGTCACCTCTGATGATCACGGGGTCCATGAGGGGTCTGGGCCTCCTAAAATCCACCACCAGCTCCTTGGTTTTGCTGGTGTTCAGGTGTAGGTGGTTTGAGTCGCACCATTTAACAAACTCATTGATTAGGTCCCTATACTCCTTCTCCTGCCCACTCCTGATGCAGCCCACGATAGCAGTGTCATCAGCGAACTTTTGCATGTGGCAGGACTCAGAGTTGTATTGGAAGTCCGATGTACAGTATATAGGCTGAACAGGACCGGAGAAAGTACAGTCCCTTGTGGCGCTCCTGTGTTGTTGACCACAATGTCAGATGTGCAGTTCCCAAGACGCACATACTGAGGTCTGTCTGTAAGATAGTCCACGATCCATGCCGCTAGGTATGAAATCTACTCCCATCTCTGTCAGCTTGTCCCTAAGGAGCAGAGGTTGGATTGTGTTGAAGGCGCTAGAGAAGTCTAGAAACATAATTCTTACTAATCACCCAATTGTGCTTTACTCACTCAGAATATGGAACCAACCAACTCTGCAAGAGAACCACCTCTTTCAACCCTCATAAACATATCCAGTTTTTAATACCTGGAAAAGTTTTGGGATTAAAATGCTCAGAGATCTTTATATAGACAACATATTTGCATCTTTTGAACAATTGTGTTCCAAATTCAACCTCCCAGCTACACATTTCTTTCACTATCTTCAAATTAGAAATTTTGTTAAACAGAAATTGCCTGATTTTCCTCACCTCGTACCCTCCACCGTGCTGGAAAAAATACTGCTCAATTTCGAGGAATTAAACACCATTTCCGCATTATATAAAATCTTATTAGAGTCCCTACCTTTCAAAGACCCAAGAGGACATTGGGAAGAAGATCTCTTAATCAATATATCAGAAAAGGAGTGGAAGGTAGCAAAGCAGAGAATTCACTCAAGCTCAATATGCACAAAACATAGAATTATTCAACTAAAAATGATATATCGAGCTCATCTGTCCAAAATGTTTCCAGGGCAACATCCAACCTGCGAACGCTGCAACCAAGCTCCTGCCTCACTGGATCACATTTTTTGGGCCTGCCACCAAACTAACATCATTTTGGACCAAAATTTTTAAGTGCCTTTCAGACAGCCTTGGGGTCACAATCCCTCCTAACCCATTAACAGCTGTGTTCGGTGTTCTTCCAGACGGACTTGAAGTGGAGAAGGACAAGCAAACAGTGATTGCATTCACTACACTTTTGGCACGCAGACTTATTTTGTTAAATTGGAAGAATCCTAACTCTCCTCTGATAAGTCAGTGGGAAACCGATGTTTTATATTATTTGAAATTGGAAAAAATCAAATTCTCAGTTAGAGGATCTGTACAGAATTTTTTCAAAACCTGGCAGGATCTAATCAATATTATTTTAGAATAAGAGAAATAACTATTAACGCATTTATTTCCCTTCTCCATTTTTTATTTACCTATATATATTTCTTCCTTTCTTTTGTTTATTGTTGCCTTATTAAAAAGCCCTAAGCAATTCTCCTTTGGCTAAGCTCTCCTTCTCAGTGGTGGGGTTTGATTTGTCTTCAATTTTTTTTTTGTTATAAATTGATCTATTTGTATGGAATGATTAAAATAAAATTAATAAATAAAATTTAAAACAAAAAAAAAGAAGAAGAATGAACTATACAGTATGTTAGGGGGTTAGGGGATACATCAAAAATACTTGATGCATCGTGGCTTATTCTATATGGGATGTAGTAAATGACTATATTGTGTACAATGAGTACAAATTGTCACATTTTTTTTTTTTTTAGCCCTTTGAACCCAGCAAGCTGGTTTCTGGGCCAGGAGCAAAGCAGTACATACCCACAAGGCCAGTATAACAGCTCACCAATGAATTGCCATAACCATTCTGGCCTGAGTACCAGTCTATGCATATCTGTTATGCTAATAATACTGTTACACTATTCTACTCTCTAAATCTTATAGTACGCTGCCGTAGAGGAATATGCTCAAAAGACCCCTACACCTCTCTGCTGTCATAACCTGGCCGGCCAGAATACTGGCATTTGTTATATTAAAACTACACACACAGTATACCGCTGTCTACTTGTGCTGTTACACTACTTATGCAAATTATGATGATTTTTTTTCTTTAGTGGCAGGTCAGTTTTCTCTCTATCTTGTAGGTTTCAAGAAGAAAACGGGAAGGATTTCAATTGTACTGTAGCATGGGATCAACACAAAACAATAGACACAATAGATATAGATACAGTACATCCGGAAAGTATTCACAGCGCATCACTTTTTCCACATTTTGTTATGTTACACCCTTATTCCAAAATGGATTAAATTCATTTTTTCCCTCAGAATTCTACACACAACACCCCATAATGACGACGTGAAAAAAGTATACTTGAGGTTTTTGCAAATTTAGTAAAAATAAAAAAACTGAGAAATCACATGTACGTAAGTATTCACAGCCTTTGCTCAATACTTTGTCAATGCACCTTTGGCAGCAATTACAGCCTCAAGTCTTTTTGAATATGATGGCACAAGCTTGGCACACCTATCCTTGGCCAGTTTCGCCCATTCGTCTTTGCAGCACCTCTCAAGCTCCATCAGGTTGGATGGGAAGCGTCGGTGCACAGCCATTTTAAGATCTCTCCAGAGATGTTCAATCGGATTCAAGTCTGGGCTCTGGCTGGGTCACTCAAGGACATTCACAGAGTTGTCCTGAAGGCACTCCTTTGATATCTTGGCTGTGTGCTTAGGGTCGTTGTCCTGCTGAAAGATGAACTGTTGCCCCAGTCTGAGGTCAAGAGCGCTCTGGAGCAGGTTTTCATCCAGGAAATCTCTGTACATTGCTGCAGTCATCTTCCTTTATCCTGACTAGTCTCCCAGTCCCTGCCACTGAAAAACATCCCCACAGCATGATGCTGTCACCACCATGCTTCACTGTAGGGATGGTATTGGCCTGGTGATGAGTGGTGCCTGGTTTCCTCCAAACGGTGACGCCTGGGCATTCACACCAAAGAGTTCAATCTTTGTCTCATCAGACCAGAGAATTTTCTTTCTCATGGTCTTAGAGTCCTTCAGGTGCCTTTTGGCAAACTCCAGGCGGGCTGCCATGTGCCTTTTACTAAGGAGTAGCTTCCGTCTGGCCACTCTACCATACAGGCCTGATTGGTGGATTGCTGAAGAGATGGTTGTCCTTCTGGAAGGTTCTCCTCTCTCCACAGAGGACCTCTGGAGCTCTGACAGAGTGACCATCGGGTTCTTGGTCACCTCCCTGACTAAGGCCCTTCTCCCTGATCCCTCAGTTTAGATGGCCAGGCAGCTCTAGTAAGAGTCCTGGTGGTTTAGAACGTCTTCCACTTACGGATTGATGGGTGCCACTGTGCTCATTGGGACCTTCAAAGCAGCAGAAATTTTTCTGTAACCTTTCCCAGATTTGTGCCTCAAGACAATCCTGTCTCGGAGGTCTACTGACAATTCCTTTGACTTCACGCTTGGTTTGTGCTCTGACATGAACTGTCAAACTGTGGACCTTATATAGACAGGTGTGTGCCTTTCCAAATCATGTCCAATCAACTGAATTTACCACAGGTGGACTACAATTAAGCTGCAGAAACATCTCAAGGACGATCAGGGGAAACAGGATGCACCTGAGCTCAATTTTGAGGCTTCATGGCAAAGGCTGTGAATACTTATGTACATGTGCTTTCTCAATTTGTTTATTTTTAATAAATTTGCAAAAATCTCAAGTAAACTTTTTTCACATTGTCGTTATGGGGTGTTGTGTGTAGAATTATGAGGAAAAAAATTCAATCCATTTTGGAATAAGGCTGTAACATAACAAAATGTGGAAAAAGTGATGCGCGGTGAATACTTTCCGGATGCACTGTATATATATCCAGTTGGTATTAGCTGAAATTTTTCTTTTCTCCCATGCTTTTGCCATTGTGTTTTCAGAGAGCACAGAACCTAAGGGGCTATTTATATTGATTTGCATAGTCAAAGAGGCGTAATTCTAGGAGGAGTCGGGGTGGGGAGGCAGGCGCATGCACCTGCATTATATTTCACGCTGACCGGGAATTTTATGTAGCGGAACAACTTGGAAGTGGCATACACACAGATTTATGCATCTGGATTTTTTTATGTGTACACCATGTTTTAGTGTGAATTCTATGCACAACATTATACATGAGGGCCACTGATGCATCCTGTTTTGCTATATGGTTGCGAGACATGGACGCTATCCACTGAACCTGAGACAAAGACTGGACTCCTTTGGTACTGTGTCTCTTCTAGAGAATCCTTAGGTACCTCCAGTTTGACTTTGTGTCGAAAACGCAGTTGCTCATGCAGTCCGAATGAGGCACATTACCTGCATTTTGAGGAAGCATCAGCTATGGCACTACAGCAATGTGGCAAGATTCTCCGGCTCACAGGATCCTCATTATTGAGGACCAAGTAGGTGGACTAGGCCAAGGGGGATACCCACAAAATACCTGGCTGCAGCAGATAGACAGTCATTTCCAGAGGGTGGGACTGGACTGCGTGTCTGCCTAGGGGGTTTCCAAACAGGATCCCGAGCGTTTGTGGTGGGTGTGGCAATGCACTATACCAGTGCATGCTCCCCAACCTGACCTGACCTGTACAATTAATCCATTTCATAATCTACCCATATTTTTTGAATTGGTATCAGTGAAAGGCATATTGCTAACTGGATCCTGGTTCTTGTATTCGCAGCTCATAACAACTGAAACAACCACAACTAGTTGCTTCCAGTGGCATTTGATTATATCATCATCATGGTAATATGATGGTAATTGTGCACTTTGCCGGTTCAAACAGTTTTGTAAGAAAACAAGCCAGTGGATGAAGTGCTACATTAAAGAAACAATGTTGAAATTCACTGTACTAATCTAAGGATGCAACTCACTAAATTAAATCCTTATACCATAAGGGATTTCTGGCATTAATGCAGTGAAATTATATACCCAAAAAAACGGCTATTATTCAGCTTATGTTATAAAGGAGCTGCAAACAACTAAACAGTAGAGAGTATAACATAACAAATATTTAAAAGAAAGTCTTTATATGAGTGAAAAACATTTCACTCACACAAAAATAAATTAAATCCAGCACACAAAAAAAAATTAGGCCTTTTAGGAACCTCTCTCCAAAAAAGTGGATTTTTTGTTCAGATGTCATATCCCATAGCACTGCAAATTTATACTGTTTGGCACAAGGTGTTTCCTTTTTGGAAACATCTGTTTTTTCCATTTTGTAAACATGTAGTCTCTTGTACCTAAAAAATCTCTCAAAACAGGTTTTTTTAAAAACTTACACAAGAACAAATCATTCGGCAGAACAACACTGACCACTCCTATCCACTTCATTCTTCCAAAATAATATCAAGTCTAGTTTTGAAATATTATGAAGTCGTACTGTCTACCACACTACTTGGCAACTTGTTCCATGCTCTGTGCACAAAGAAAAAAGTTCGTAATGCTTGTGAAATTTACTCTTAATACATTTTCCAACTGTGTCACTGTGTTCTGGTTGTATTCATTTTTAAGTAAAAGTCTCAATCCATTGTACTAATACTAATTATTACTTCCAATGTCTAACACTTTACATTTACTTAGATTAAATTTCATCTGCCAAAATCTACCCAAGTATGAATACTGTTTAAGTCCCCCAGAAATGATTTAACAGATTCTAGATTATCTGCCAATCCCCTATCATGGTATTATTGGCAGATTTAACCAGTTTGCTATTTATATTGCTGTCAAAATCATTGAAGTAGCAGTTTTATATATATATATTTATATAAATATTTTTAGAAAAAATATAGTGCGTGAATGTTTGGGGTTAGTATATGACACTCTGAAACAAGTAAACAATCTGCAACTATCCTCTTTAATAAAATCCCTTTGTGCGTCCAGGTGTCCGTGTGTGTGTGTGTCTCTGGTGAAGTGCGCATGCGCGGAGCTTCTGGTAAAGTGCGCATGTGCGGGGCACGGTGCAATGCGCGATATTACTGTCAGAGAAAGTTACAGCCGTTTTACGGAAATACAAACCAGTATTACTGCGAGAGGAAATTAAAGGTACACAATACAGTGATGCATATTACAGCCACATACAAGCCAGTATTACTGTCAGAGGAGATTAAAGGCATATTACTGACACGCACGCCTGTATTACCGCCAGAGAAAATTAAAGGTATATTACAGATGTACAAGCCAGCGGACGTATAAGACAGTATTACTGTCACAGAAAATGAAAGACACACAATACAAGGCGGCAGCCCACGAAGAACAGTCAGCTCAGCATGTAAAAGTCAACAAAAGAAAGGCTGAAAGAAAGAAAAATACGACCAACAAAAAGAATGAGGTCAAAGTCCCTTGCATTTTAATATACACTGTTCCTACTAATGTTAATGTACTATTGTTCTAGCGCCCGTTATTGTAACGGGCTAAATGACTAGTGTATATATAATTATGTACTCATCCAAACCTTCACTTTCATGTGAAAATGCGAGCAGTTCAGCACAGTACAAGAACATTCAGTTGAATGTTGGGGAGGGTTTCATTGGTCCCTATGTGAAACTAACTGCAAGCGGGCATTTACTTGTACTCTAAAGTGAAACTGGGAAAACACTGCTCAGAAAACTGACACTGGGGAACTTGCAGCAGGACAGACACTGGGAATGGTGAATGAATCCATAACACATGAATTGTAAAACAGCATGCAGTGACACCTCAAAACGATACTTAATAATCAAGTGTAGTTTCAAGTCCTTCAGCAAATGCATTGTTCTCAATACAGTCAAAACTGTCATCAGAATGTGACTCAGGTCTTCAAATTTCATATCATTAGTATGCTGTAACTTCCTCAATCGTGTTTCTTTTTTTAAAGAAGACATTTCCCTAATACAAACTTCAAGTTTTCTTTCAGCTCAACCAAACCACACTCTCTGCCAGAAGCTTGTGCAGAGCGGTCGCAAAAAAGATGAGCTTTCCAACATGCAATATATTTCCTCATTTTACAAACAGCTATGACGTATAATATGAATGACCAATCATAAACAAATATGTGTCACTGGAAAGCTCATAACATCCGCTATCCAACAAATGTTTTATTTGAAGGAAGACACCCTTGGGTATGTAAAAAATACTGCACCATTATTGCTTTGATTGACTTGTGGGTTTACAGCAACATATCCAAACAACTTTGAAATATGGCGCCATCCCACCAGCAGGACACTTTGTGCATAAGTGGCTACGTAAACGTGTGAAACACTAAACCAGCATTCCAAGGTCACCTTTGTAACAATGATGTTTATGTTGTTCACCAACAGCTTTCACCTCTGACTTCTTTATACAGGTGGTGAATAATAATTTCTGCCAAAGTGCAATTAGTTGTCATGTTAGACCTTAGGTCTAGTTTTTCAATTTGAATTTTAAATTCCCTGTTTTCAAAGAAAGATGTTTTTATTTCATTCATGTGGTATAAAGCCAATTGGTAGTAATTGGCATCTCAAACTGGCAGTAATTGGTATCTCAAAATTCGATTCTACAAAATTTTGTTCCATTCGTGTTTACATAGAAATAATTCAAAGCTTTATGCACAAAAATTAACACATTTCTTTTTTAAGTAACTTTTCATAACTTTGTAGAGGCCATTTGATGGTGCAGATAACAGAGACTGCTTTGTCTGAAAATAGTCGCAAGCAAGCAGTTAGCATTCAGCATACATATCACAAGATTTACACATTACTCATATATTTTCAATATTGACTTTATTCAAATACTCTACTGTTCAGAGTCATTTCTAACCTGCCTTAATCAGAGTAGAAGCACAGAAGAACCTCACCTTACACAAGTGCTGTATGTTCCAAAACCTTGTGTACAGTAGAAATAATCATATAGTGAAATGTTCTCAGACAACCAGTTACTATGCCAATAAAATAACTGCAAATGACATTTAACCCATACTCAGTACATACAGTATGTATATTCATTAGTAATATGAATCAACAGCTTTAAATACAATGTATATGTATACAGTAATGTTATTTTGTAGAGGATATGGGCTCTGTGAATTAAGTAACAGCTGAGGCAGATGCAACACATTGCTTCAGTTCAATATGAACTAAGTATTGTTCCACAAAAATGATACTTTGCCAGTTGACATCAACTCTTGAGAAGATACATGCACCAATGAAAAGAGGCCAATTATAGTTCTCAGAACACAAGAGAAATGTGTCTTGTTCTCCCTAGAACTATCTTGCACAGTTGTGGGAAAGAAAGCGACAGTACAGCAGACTCACAAACACAACTCCATCATTCTCAAATCACAGCATGCTAGGATTAGTAAGACATTTTGACAGTACGGAATTAAGCGAATCTTGCTTCTTCTTGTCCCACTGTGAATGAAGCTGAGAGCTCCTTAACAATAGAATCCCTGAAGTCTACGAAAAAATTTGTAATGCCCAGGCCACCTTAAATTCCTTTTGCACCCTTATCAGCATCTTTGTTTTGCAAATGTGTCAATTAGCAGAGGCAGCAAGAAGCCTGCTATCCCATCCCCCACTGACGCAGCTGAGCTTCTCCCAGCTCAAGTCTGTTAATCTGGGTGTGAGGGTTCCTGGAGATGTATAGGGTCAATAATAAATCATTATTTCGAATACATACATTGCATGTGTGTTCCATACCTACAATGATCTGGGTAAATTTAGGATGAGAGGAAATGTGAGGCAAGAAATGTTGAACACAAAACAAAAACAAACTTTTTTCATGTTATAATAATTGACAGAATGCTAGCGTAAAGTTTATAATGTGTGAAGGACTGAAGTCCAAATATCAAATAAACACTTTCACAAAAGGTATAACAAAACAAGTGTGCCTTTATTCAAGAACTAGCAAAATACCCGCGCTTCGCAGCGGAGAAGTAGTGTGTTAAAGGGGGTATGTAAAACATATATATACATATCTACATATACACATATCTACATATACATATATATACATATACATATACACATCCAACATATACATATATATACATATACACATTTACACATCTACATATATACAGTATATATATACATATGTACATATATATACATATAAATATATACATATCTACTATATATATATATATATACACACACATATATATATACATATGCACACACATACATACATACATACATACATATATATATATATATATATATATATATATATAAATAAAGACATACATATATACATACATACACATTTATATATATATATATATATAAATAAAGACATACATATATACATACATACACATTTATATATATATATATACTATATATATATATATATATATCTATATATATATAATATATATATATATACAGTGATCCCCTCGCTATATCGCGCTTCGCCTTTCGCGGCTTCACTCCATCGCGGATTTTATATGTAAGCATATTTAATATATATCGCGGATTTTTCGCTGCTTCGCGGGTTTCTGCGGACAATAGGTCTTCTTAATTTCTGGTACATGCTTCCTCAGTTGGTTTGCCCAGTTGATTTCATACAAGGGACGCTATGGCAGATGGTCTGAAAAGCTATCCAGCTTACTTTCTCTCTCTCTCTCTCTCTCTCTCTTGCGCCTGACGTAAGGGGGGTGTGAGCAGGGGGGCTGTGTGCAGCTGCTTCCTGAGGACAAGGCTGCACGGAGCTTCGCATACTTAAAAGCTCAAAGGGCACGTATTGATTTTTTTTATCTGTCTCTCGCTATCTCTCTCTCTCTCTCTCATCTCTCTCTCTCTCTTCCTGCCTCCCTGACAGAGGGGGTGTGAGCTGCCGCC
>NC_041406.2:133545580-133548080 GCF_900747795.2 Erpetoichthys calabaricus
CTTAAAATTTTATTAAATTCAGTCACGTCTAATTCTGTCTTCATTATAAAAATAAGTTGTGGTTTTTAACTAAAATATCAGTTGATGATTCTTAGACGTGAACAACATTAATACACTCAAAATGTTCCAGAAAAGCTAGCTGTATAAAAACAGGTACGTATATTGCCATCTGCTGGAATATCTGCAATACATGAAAAAGACAGCTTTTAAATGCTATTTTAAAATTGTTGCCTTGAGGTGAAGACACAGACAGACGTTTTGGGGAAATCTTTGCTCCATTTAAAAAAAACTTACAAGTGAAAAAATATTTATATTGTTACCAATATTTGAAGATGAACTTTAATTGGCTCGAAATAACTTATAAATACTTATTATTTTATACTAGAATTTATAGTAAAATAGTCTTGAAAATGTACGTCTCTAATATGATACTACAGGCATAAAGGGTATAGCCCCAAATCGCTTTTTATATTGCATCTCATATTCCAAAATGCATTATATTTTTACAACAATGAAAAATAAAGTTTTGATTATTAAATTATAGATTGAAATGCCTTTTTATGATATATTTACAGATGAACTTAGAACAGTTGCAGTGGCTCACTTGCTAATAATTTTCTCATCACTTTTTAATAAAACAATGCCATGTACTTTTTAAATCTGTTTGTTTCATTGACCAATTCAAAGAACAAATTCAGAATATACAAAAATGTGATTTTGGTGGGTAATTTTAGGTTGCAAAAAAGTACAGCATTGAAGATGCCTGGCACATGCAGCTAGAGGAAGATAAGGATAATGATGAGGAATGTACTCTTAATGCGATGTTTGAAGGAAACTCAGCTAGTAGTGTTGAGGAAAAAATGCAAGATGAAAGTGTACACCAGATGAGCACAGAAGAAGAGGGCCCAAAAACACCATCAGCAAAAGGCAAAGTGAAAAGGAAAGTACAGATGAAAAGTGGAATTAGATCCTCCAGGCATTGAGTTTTATGAATGTTTTGATAAAGCCTCTGAAATAAGATCACACTGGACACCATACATTAATTTCATGCATTTTGTTATTGATGAAATGATCCATGAAACTGTAAAACAAACAAACTTGTACAGTGAACAGAAACAGGCAAAATCAGTACAGACAACTGTTAAAGAAACTGAGCAAATTCTTGGTACCTGCATATGGGATTAGTACAGATAACAAGCGTAAAAGGCTATTGGGAGATAAGCATGCTGCAATTAGTGATGCAATGTCTCGAGATTGAATACTGAAACTGCTACCACTGATTCACTTTCAGCACAACCTCAGTGTGTCTGATGATACAAAGAAAGACAAAATATGGAACCTCAAGCCATGGTTACAAAAACTAACAGAAACATTTCTTTCCATACCTCCCAAAGAATTTCAGTTGGTGCCATGTATAAATCTCATCTATGTGTCTACATAGCAAAATCTCACAAATGGGGGTTGAATAGGTGGGCAAGTGCTGGAGAAAGTTGCTTTCTTTATTTTTTGATTATTGTTAATGTGAACAAAACACAGAAATAGAGAAATCTGATGTTGTTGTTACTGGATACATTGACCTAAAAACATCAACTACTCTTCCAAGCAGGAAAAAAATCACAAAGACTTTGCAGACAATTATTTTACATCACGTTCTCTGGTGGAACACCTGAAAGAAAGAGGAATCTACTTCATAGGCACACTCTGAATGAACAGGATAAAAGACTTCCGTATCATTGATGAAAAAGATTTTAAAAAATGGGAAGAGGATCACTGGATTTTACAGTTAACCAGGAAAATATCACTGTAAGAGGGTGTGAAAACAAAGCCATGAAACCCGCTCTCATCTTTTGTTGGTATTTAACCAAAGGGGGAAGTGTAACGGTAGGACTGAAAATCCAAAACATACATAATGGTTTCCAGACCAGCCACTGTTGACATGTACAATACATTCATGGGAGGGTTTGACCTCCTTAATTTACTGTCTGCACTTTACAAGTTCAGCTTCCAATCCCTGAGATCGTGTGTGTACACCTGCACTCTGTTACAGTGACAGTCATCATTACAGAAGAGACCAGAAGAAGCTGGAGTCCTTGAAGAAACCCAGGGCTCTGTGAAGGTTTCAGGCTTATGTTGGTACTCTCAAAAGTGCAGGAAAGGCCAAGATCAAATGTGGCAGATCAGTATCCTCTACAGAGCTAGAAGCAAAACCACCCCAAAAAGGCCAATTTCTAGTGTACTTTCTAATGTGAGAAAGAGATGCCATTGGTCATTTCCCAACATGGGAAACCCAAAAGAAATGCAAGGACTGCAAAAGAAAACACTTTTCAAATGTATACTGTGGGAAAAGTCCATCTATGCTTAAACATAGACAAAAACAATTTTTTCCTATCACAAAAAAGGTTCTAAAACTTTTCCTGTTAAAAAAATAACCAAGCCATTTGAAATTCATATACTTTGGACAGCATTTGGATCTTTTGTTAAAAAATTGTGATCATTAATT
>NC_041406.2:133555580-133713080 GCF_900747795.2 Erpetoichthys calabaricus
AGCCGACGCGAAAATGTGTGTGGCTTTATGCCAAGTTTAGTTTTTTATACATCACGATGTGAGCGTGGAAACAGGTGTATGCAACATTTTTGTACGTACACAACGTTTATACATGAGGCCCCTTGATTTTGCTACGTTTCTACAAGGAATCGCATGTCCAGTTTTTTAGAAGTTGATAAGTCGTTAAGGAAAGTAGTTTTATTAGTTAACGATCTGCAGTTCAGGAGTGCACAATGGAGAATTACGTCAGATTGTAAACCTTGGTTACTCCACTCCAGCATTTGCAGCAGGTGTCTCAGCCAATTTGTCTGGCTACTCCATCGTCCTGCGGATAGTCTTTTTGAGAAAACAGGTCTAACAGACCAAATCGTGGAAATAGTGTCAGCGAATACAGAGGTAATATTAAAATGACGCAGAGAGAAGCGGTGTATATACCGCGGACTAGCAATGCCAAGCTCCATGCATAAGCTGTAAGTCACCGCATCCTGTCTGGAGTGCATACAGTAAGCACATAATTGTGTTGAAGAGTAGGTAATCATCTTCAGAAAAAGCAATAACAGCTACCACCACATTAGCCAGAACCCATACACTACTGTAACTCCAATTGAGCAGTAAACATAGTCAGCTAAGAAAGTCTTAATCCAAGTCAATTAAGAAAGTAAAGACTTACTCACCAACCATGCTGGCTCAGGGAGAGAACAGGGGACAGGGCTTGTGGAATATAGGCATCGAATGGAATAAAACTTTACAAAAGCTCCAGTATGAATCCAGTGAGAATCCATCCATAAAACATAAAAAGCACGAGCAAGGCAGAGGAAGTAGTAACAGCAACAAAGCAAAACAAAGCAAAAAGACACCGGTGAGAAACGGCAACCAGATCACGCAGAGTGTACTGTCATCCGGACCAGTGTATAATGTATGAGTAGTCAGTTGATATTACTATTATTGCTATAATATAATAAAAACATACATTTGATTTGAGTCTGTAATACCAGATAATATTTTAAGGTGGCCAGGTATTACGACTTTTTTCATAGGCTTTAGGGATTCTAGTGTTAATGACTCTGTACAACTAAAAATATTCTGAAATATTTTGGTATTCACCAATTCACAAGGTAATGACATAATATTTAGTAGATTTCAGTAGTTTTGACTTTCAGTTAATAGAAAGAAACTTTAAATGAAATTAATTTATTATTCACAATGTAAATTGAATTGGGTAATCCATGATGATGATATCACTGTTTATAAACCCTATGCTGAAATCCAATTAAACTGATACTATATTTTGCTTCACAGGGAGATAGGGAATAAAGGGGTCAAAAAACACACATATTGTCAGAGCCCTAAACATTAACCAAAAATCAAAGCTAGAAATAAACATGAAAAACCTCTTAAATTTGTAAATGGATTTGAAAAAACTACCATATGGAAAATTGATGTGAATCATCCAGATACTAGAAAACAGTATTGGCAGACCTACAATTTTTAAAATGATACAAAATGCCATAAGAAGAATTAAACAGTACGGCAAACTGCCACAAAATTAAAGCAAGGCCCTTAAAAACATACATACAATGGTCAGGATCTCAATCCAAAAAAAGCATACCAATGATAAGTGTTTTTGTTTCTTTTTTTTGCAAACGTCAAAGCCATTTTACACCAGAACATCAAAGTGTGAGAAGGACCACCATAAAACAGAATGAAAGACAACTTTTTAGAGCAGGCCGGGTCACTGCTCAGAATCTATTAGAAACAGAACTAAAGACAGTGATAATAACTTTTACTGTTTCTTGATGGTAGACATTTATTCAAGTCAACTTTACAAAGAGGCGGTTATAATTTTAGGCTTTGATGCCATTACCTTATCATGTTTTGTAGCAATTTTAAATCAAACTTTGAACAAATAAACATAGTCATCTTTATAACATTATAGAATACTACCACTGATCCTGTCTCCGCTAATAATAATGAGACAGCGAAGTTTGTCGGCTCCAAATCCCCTGGCACGCCCTACTGTAGTCTGCTTTCTGTGAACCATGGATTAAATTGTTCAAGCCATCTAGTTTATTAATGCGAGGTTAAATTTTTGTGAAATTACATTAAACTGGTAAAAAAAACAATGAGGCAGTATTAATGGTTCCAAGTCTGCAATGAGTTACTGCAATTCTGGAATTCAATTATGCACAAAAACAAAAAAATCTCAACTCATGAGATAAAGAAACTAAGTTATCAAAGTAGTAGTGTCAATCACAGATGGGAGATCGGAAACATACATTTCTGTCAGTAATGACTAAAAAGGTCCACATTTAAAAAAATAAACATATTTGCTTTTCAGTTTAATCTATTATACAAATATACCCAGGCAATGCAGGGTACTTCTACTAGTATATACATAAAGCCCTACATTATATTAAATCATCATCTTCTTCTCCTTTCAGCTGCTCCCGTTAGGAGTCGCCATAGCAGATCATCTTCTTCCATATCTTTCTGTCCTCTGCATCTTGTTCTGTTACACCCACCACCTGCATGTCCTCTCTCACCACATCCATAAACCTTCTCTTAGGTCTTCCTCTTTTCCTCTTCCCTGGCAGCTCTATCCTTAGCATCCTTCTCCCAATCTACTCAGCATCTCTCCTCTGCACATGTCCAAACCAGCGCAATCTCACTTCTCTGGCTTTGTCTCCCAACCGTACAACTTAAGCTGACCCTCTAATGTACTCATTTCTAATCCTATCCATCCTTGTCACACCCAATGCAAATCTTAACATTTTTAACTCTGCTACCTCCAGCTCTGTCTCCTGCTTTCTGGTCAGTGCCACTGTCTCCAACCCATACAACACAGCTGGTCTCACTACCGTCCTGTAGACCTTCCCCTTTCACTCTTGCTGATATCCGTCTGTCACAAATCACTCCTGACACTCTTCTCCACCCATTCCACCCTGCCTGCACTCTTTTTCACCTCTCGTCCACAATCCCCATTACTCTGTACTGTTGATCCCAAGTATTTAAACTCATCTACCTTTGCCAACTCTACTCCTTAAAGCATCACCATTCCACTGACCTCCCTCTCATTTACACAAATGTATTCTGTCTTGTTCCTACTGACCTTCATTCCTCTCCTCTCTAGAGCATATCTCCAACTCTCCAGGGTCTCCTCAACCTGCTCCCTACTATCGCTACACATCACAATGTCATCAGCAAACATCATAGTCCACGGGGACTTATGTCTAATCTCATCTGTCAACCTGTCCATCACCATTGCAAATAAGAAAGGGATCAGAGCCAATCCCTGATGTAATCCCACCTCCACCTTGAATGCATCCGTCACTCCTACCACAGACCTCACCACGGTCACACTTCCCTCGTACATATCCTTTACAACTCTTACATACTTCTCTGCCACTCCTGACTACCTCATACAATACCACAACTCCTCTTGAGGCACCCTGTCATATGCTTTCTCCAGGTCCACAAAGATGTAATGCAACTCCTTCTGGTCTTCTCTATACTTCTCCAATGACACCCTCAAAGCAAACATTGCATCTGTGGTTCTCTTTCTTGGCATGAAACCATACTGCTGCTCACTAATCATCACCTCACTTCTTAACCTAGCTTCCACTACTCTTTCCCATATCTTCATGCTGTGGCTCATCCATTTTACCCCACTGTAGTTACTATAGTCCTGCACATCCCCCTTATTCTTAAATGTTGGCACCAGTACACTTCTTCTCCACTCCTCAGGCATCCTCTCACTTTCCAAGATTCCATTAAACAATCTGGCAAAAAACTCCACTGCCATCTCTCCTAAACACCTCCATGCTTCCACAAGTATCTCATCTGGACCAACGGCTTTTCTATTCTTCATCCTCTTCATAGCTGTCCTTATTTCCTCCTTGCTAATCAGTTGAAATTCCTGATTCACTATCTCCACATCATCCAACCTCTTCTCTCTCTCGTTCTCTTCATTCATCAGCCTCTCAAAGTACTCTTTCCATCTGCTCAACACACTCTCCTCGCTTGGAAGTACGTTTCCATCTTTATCCTTTATCACCCTAACCTGCTGCACATCTTTCCCAGCTCGGTCCCTCTGTCTAGCCAATCGGTACAGGTATTTTCTCCCTCCTTAGTGTCCAACCTCTCATACAACTCATCATACGCCTTTTCTTTAGCCTTCGCCACCTCTCTCTTCACCTTGTGCCTCATCTCCTCGTCCTCTTGTCAACTTTCTGCATCTCTCTGACTATCCCACTTTTCCTCCTTCCTCTGTCCAGATGTCACGCCAAGCACCCTTCTTGCTGTCACCCTTACTACATCTGTTGTAGTTTCCCAACTGTCTGGTAATTCTTCACTACCACCCAGTGCCTGCCTCACCTTCTCCCTAAACTCAACCTTGCAGACTTCCTTTTTCAACTTCCACCATTTGATCCTTGGCTCTGCCCTCACTCTCTTCCTCTTCTTGATCTCCAACATCATCCTACAGACCACCATCCTATGCTGCTTAACTACACTTTCCCCTGCCACCACTTTGCAGTTTTCGATCTCCTTCAGATTGACTCTTCTGCATAGGATGTGATCTACCTGTGTGCATCTTTCTCCACTCTTGTATGTCACCCTATGTTCCTCCCTCTTCTTAAAATACGTATTCACCACAGCCATGTCCATCCTTTTGGCAAAATCCACTATCCTCTGACCTTCTTCATTTCTCTCCTTTACACCATACCTACCCATCACCTCTGTTTCCTTCACCAACATGTCCATTAAAATCTGCTCCAATCACCACTTTCTGTCCCTTGGGTACACTGTTCATCACTTCATCCAACTCACTCCAAAATATTCTTTCTCATCCATTGCACACCCAACTTGTGGGGCATATGCACTAACAACATTCATCATCACACCTCCAATTTCCAGCTTCATAATCATTACTCTGTCTGACACTCTTTTCACCTCCAAAACACTCTTGACATACTGTTCCTTAAGAATAACCCCTACTTCATTTCTCCTCCTATCCACACCATGATAGAACAATCTGAATCCACCTCCGATCCACCTGGCCTTACTCCCCTTTCATTTAGTCTCTCGCACGTACAACGTACAATATATCAGCCTTTCTTCTCTCCATCATATCTGCTAACTCTCTCACCTTACCAGTCATACTGCCAACATTCAAAGTTCCTACCCTCAGTTCCACTCTCTTTACCTTCCTCCTCTCACCTCCGGACATGTTTCTCCCCCTCTTCTTCTCCTCCTCCTTCTTTTTCGGCCAACAGTAGACCAATTCCCGCCAGCACCCTGTTGGCGGCCGTTGTTAACCTGGGGCTCGACCAATCCAGTATGTAAATTTGTACTGTTGTCTGCATATTGATTTGGCAAAATTTTACACTGGATGCCCTTCCTGACGTAACCCTACCCATTTATCCGGGCATGGGACCGGCACGAAGAAACACACTGGTTTGTGCATCCCCTGTGGCTGGGTTCCCTACATTACATTAAATACAGAGCAAAATTAAATAAATCTCATTGACCTTACTACTACATTCATTATGATTGCACCAGCACAGCCCATTATGAGAAAGTCCCAGAGTATACCAGGAACACTTTAAAATGATAATCTCTCACAGTTGCCCTGGAGGCATCTAGTACTACCCAAAGGGGATACAGTTGCCAAAGACAAGGTGGCCTGATCTGTCTAGCTTGGTATGTTACTAACGTCATGCCAAACAAAGCACATCAAAATAAATTTGAAGTTAGGAATGCCGTCTTAAGTTTATTTAGTTTATTAGGTTATTTTGCTCTCTATTAATCGTCTTAAAATGATTATGCAGGCTGACCACCAAGGTAACGTAACGTCCACCAGGCCACAAAGGTAAAAGACACATAGAGTGAACAGCAGATGAACAGTTTAAGACACTACACGCAGATCCTGTAGGACAAAGTGGGCACTGCCATTTTGCTAGGTTTTAGGGGCATGCAAGAGCTGTTAAGATGGCAGCTGGATGCGATGGACAAAATAAAGCTCCTGTAAACACATATTGGATTTGTAACTTAAAGTGACATTAATCCAATCACCAGAGGTTATGCATTCTTTTAAACTAGTTGCATCCATCTTTTATGTCTCTTTGGAAAGCGAAAGATCAGACAATACACTCTCTTTCTGAGCTGAAAGATGTCAATCTGCTCTCTTTAGGGCGAGAAGCCATCCACTATCTGTGAAGCAAAGACCTCACAAATTTTCTTTTGCCTTGAATCTGTTCTACATAGAGCCTTTGAGCTGGATGCCCTGGACTAGCTCTAAGATCCACTCTGCCAAGCCAAGTTCTGTGCTAGTGACTGTGCCCTGTATCACAAGACTTAAACGAAACCTTACTTCAAGAAGGGAACTTCAGCACCTACACTCTTGTGCCAGAAAGAGTAATGGTTTTCTCTATTAAGGAGCAGAATACACAACAAAGAGCCTAACAACAAGCTGAACAAAGCATCACAGAATACAATAGATAAAGGACATTGATAGAAAAGATAGACAGCATTCCAACACAAGAAAATTCTTTCACTTGAACATGGAGCAAAAACAGCAACAAATCCACACAAAATAGGACATCATGCTGAAAGAATTGGTTGTACAAATCTATCTGTGCCACAACAAATTACTACTTAAAATACCTAGTAAACATCCAACTTCTACCTTTGTTATACATTTGTCTCGTCTCTTTTTACTCCTGTCTTGATGTCACTATATATGCAGCTATGTTTCTATAATCTTTGTGTTTATCAATAAATTGTACAGGTAAAATTCCGTTAAAACAAACTCCCGGGGACCTAAAAAATATTCTGTTGTAATGAGATTCTGTATTTGTTACTATAGTGCTTTCTTTAACTTGTATCCAGGCGTTTGCAATCATTTCAATAGCTTCTTTCAAGTTACTTTTAATCTCCTCCTGCCTACAAGTTATGCTGATGAGAATTTTTCTCAGCATTTCCTTGCGGTAATACACTTTCAGGGTGTGAATGATGCCCAAATCCAATGGCTGAAGCACTGCCGTGCAATTGGGTGGGAGGTATTCAAAGCAAACATTATCTGAATGTGGAAGCATGTTGTGGGCAGCACAGTTATCAGTCAGGAGCCGAATCATTATTTCTTCTTCATATTGTGAGGTTTCTGAACTCAGTACGAGGAAAGTTCGAAGATCGAAAAAAAATAGTGTTTCTGTTTAGGGATCATTGTGCACAACTGATCTGCGGCCACAGAACTAACTGCTCTGTGGATGATTCGTTCAGGCATTTCAAGGTCTTTTGTGCACTTTGTTATAAGGAAAGTACCTGCTGAATGTACTTTGAAGCAACAAGATTTCTATTGACTCGTGTCATATGGGGAAGCTGTCGGGACCATAAAAATACTTCGTTGTAATGAAAATTTTGTTGTAAAGATATTCGTTATAATGGAATTTTACCTGTATTATTCTGTTTCTTAAAACAAGTGTGCGTCAGTTACCTTGATACAAGTCTAATGGCAAAAGACTCCCTCCTAATGAGAAAGGCAACAGAAATAAAGTGGATCCCTCAATAAATTATTTAATTACCAACACTGCCAAAGGCAAAACTGATAATTAACTGAGGGCTAAGAATGTGTTATTCAATTTGATTTAAAATTAATAATTTCTTACTTACAAAATACTCTCTCTAATACTCTTAAAAAATGTTATTAGTCAATCATGGTGACAGCTTTAAACATTTGTTTTGTAAATTATCTTTGCTTAATATAAACACATTTTAAAAGTACATAAATAAATACCAAAAGAAATAAAAGTTATAGTTAACTATATTCTAAGTATCATCAATAAATAGGTAACAGATACAAAGAATGGCAAATAAAATAGAGTACTAGATCCCTCTCAGAAAAGCATAGTGTTTAAACATATTAATTTTCTAGAGGACTCCAGTGATTTATTAGAATATAAAGATGAGATTAAACTTAAAGTTTTACTTATCTATTTACTTGTGTATTTTATAATTCATTTTATATTATTCAGATTTTATTATACAACTCAGGATGACAGTATTGTTTGAAAAAGTGGGTGATTAAATTTTGATAATTAGAATTATTGGTGGGTGGCAAGGTGGCGCAGTGGGTAGCACTGCTGCCTCGCAGTTAGGAGACTTGGGTTCGCTTCCCGGGTTCTCCCTGCGTGGAGTTTGCATGTTCTCCCTGTGTCTGTGTGGGTTTCCTCCGGGTGCTCCGGTTTCCTCCTACAGTCCAAAGACATGCAGGTTAGGTGCATTGGTGATTCTAAATTGTCCCTAGTGTGTGCTTGGTGTGTGTGTGTGTGTGCGCTGGTGCCCTGCCCGGGGTTTGTTTCCTGCCTTGCGCCCTGTGTTGGCCGAGATTGGCTCCAGCAGACCCCCATGACCCTGTAGTTAGGATATCACAGGTTGGATGATGAATGGAATTATTGGTATCAATGTCTTTATAGCATATTAAGGTATTTTCTCTTCATGTGTATAGCACACATAAAAGTCAGAAAAGTATGCATGGAACAACATTCAGGTGTGATTAATTTTCTGATTTGAAACTTTGGAATACTGTATATTTTTTAGTTACTTCACAGCATCAGTTATCACAGTTTATTAAACACTCTGTAACAGTGTGTCATATTCAAAAAATAGCATTAACAGAATGAAACTGCATGTGCTAGTCAAATTAGTTAAATAAATGCTTTTCAACAGCAGTTTACAACAGCTTTCATAGACAGCAGGTTCCAATTCAAGGGATGTAAAAATGGCATTGATTGATGCACTGTTATTAGTTGTTGGTTGTTATGGGTCTATGGCTAATTGCAGTTCAAATTTCTTAACATTTTTGAAAGTAGTACTCAAATGTTAAAATGTCTGTTGAAAGTATCCAAGCACAGTTGTTGGCAGCTTCAGAAAATGGTGGAGAACAAATCTGGAGTTTTGCCAAGAAGTTATAAGGTCAGAGAAATACTGAATCATTATATAAACCGTGGTAAAAAATTATGGAATTGCTACACTTGGAGGATGCTCATTCAGCTGTTTTACTTTGTTACAAAAAAAAAAAAAAATATCACATATATGACACAAACTTTATTATTTAACAGTAGAATCCCTGAAGCCTACAAAAAAAGTTGTAACACTGGCCCACCTTAAATTCCTTCACACCTCTCCATCAGCATCTTTTATTTTGTAAATGTGTCAATCAACGCAAGCAGCCTGCTGTGTCATAAACCATCCCCCCCACCCCAGCTGAAAAGCTCAAGGCTCCTTATCAGCATGTGAGGTTCCAGGAGTTGTATAGGGTAAATAATACAGTTTCGTTATTTGGAATATATGCATTTCATGTGTGTTCCGTGGCTACAAAGATCTAGGTATGTATAGGATGAAAGGAAATGCAAGGCAAGAAATGCTGAACACATATCTACAGCAGAAACATTCTCCATGTTATACTAATAATTACGTAAATTGTATAATGTGTGAAGACTTTAGTCCAAATATCAAATAAACATGTGCACTTTTACTCAAGAATATAACCAAATAAAAAAAATCATTCAATTTACATGTTACTGTCAATGAGTTACACACCCAAGCTCAAATGTCAATTGACAGAAAGTTGATTATGTATTCTTGAATGGTGCAGAGGTAAGAACTGCTGCCTTATAACCAAAAGGTTGCTGGTTCAAGTCCCGGCACTCCGTGTTTCAAGTAATGAGCTGCTATTATTATTATTATTACTATAATATAATAAAATAATACATTTGATTTGAGTCTGTAAATTTTGGCTACTTGTAAAAGTTAGCGCTTTTTTTTTTTTTATTATTATTCATGTGTAGATCTCATTTGAAAGAAATAAAGAATTCTACGGTCATAATAGGGGAAAGTGTGAAAGTGCAGCATTAAGTGGTGGTGACTGACTGAGAGATCAGAATCACCAGGAGAATAAAACCAAAGCAAGCAGCACCAAGAATAAAGTGGTGGAGATTAAAAAAAGGAAGTGCTTAAAGGTATGGTTTTTAAATCAGTGGTAAGACCAGCAATGATGTATGGAGCTGAGACATCAGATGTGGTAGAAATTAAAGGGTTGAGATGGATGTGTGGATTTATAAAAAAAAGGACAGGGTAAGACATGAGACAATCAGAAGTAGGAGATATATCTAATAAAGTACAGGAAAGCAGGCTGAAGTGGTGTGGACATGTGATGAGGAGAGACAATGAATATGTGGACAAAAGAGTGACAGAAATGGAAGTACAGTGGAAGAGAAAGCAAGGGAGGCCAAAGTGAGGGTATATGAATAGAGTAAAAGAAAATTTAAAGAAAAAGTGCCTGACTGGGGAGGAGGTGCAGGACCGAACTGTATGAAGAAGGCTGGATCGAGAACATAAACACAACACACATTGGGGAAAAAATGAAGAGGTAGTAGAAGAATGTATAAAAATGTCTCTCATTTCTAAATGGCTCCTGTGATATCTCTTATATATATTTCTCTTCTGGTTTGTCCTGCTTCCACTTCAAAACCGGTCCTGCCAACACGGCATTTCTCGATTCCTATTCGTCCTCTTCCATGTCATGCACTATACTGGCCTGCTGATCGTAATACATCCAACAAGTACTCGAGGTTCTGCAACAACGGTAAAGTAGCTTTACCACCTTTGCGGGAGCTACCTGTGTCTTTACAACAGCTTCTTACACAGCAAACATCGGAAGCTAAAAATTATCGTGAACACATTCGAGAATACAACTCTTCTCTAGCGTTTGCTTCCATGGGTGCACAGATAACTCAACCTCCTGGCCACGGACCATACTGTTTTAAAATACACGGGCAAATTTATCTCTCCACTATACGCTAATACTAATACCTCTCCAGGATATGGACAGTTGTATGTTTTTGACACAGCGCAAGCTACTGAAGTACACTTACAAAATAAAGCAAACTCTGCATGCAGTGAAAATTTACTTCTCCAGCTAGATTCCATGCTCAGAACCATCAACCCCTTCGCTAAATCATACAAACACATGCATGAAATCACTCAGTCGAATGGTTTTCAAGGAAAACCCTAGGCAGGATTTACGATGATACAATGCCCCAACACGTCACACCGATGTTGCAGCGATTTTCGTCGGAGAAGATGGCGAAACACCTGCCAAATAGGGACATTTACATCTATCACATAGGCAACTCCTGTAAACAGATTTCAACGCTCAATATGAATTGCGATCCTGTGGTTTACCCACTTTTATTCCCCTATGGAGACATTGGCTGGCACAAAGATTTACAACACGTTTCCGATAAAAGAACCGCCAAGCGAATAAGGCTTACTCAATGCCAATTTTACGCGTACAGATTAGCAATGAGGAATACATTTAGTATTTTGCACTCCAGCGGCAAACTATTCCAACAGTATGTCGTAGATGCGTACGTTAAAACAGAGGGTGCACGTCTCAACTATCTCAAATTACATCAACAAGATCTGCACGTGGAACAATACAAAGTACTATCAGACGCACTGCAAGCAAACGCTGAAAATAACAATGTACGTGTAGGCAAAATGATCATATTACCATCCACATTTCCAGGAAGTCCAAGATACATGCAACAAAACCCTCAGGATGCCATGGCCATAGTACGTAAGTTCGGAAAGCCTGATTTATTTATCACTTTCACATATAATCCTACTTGGCCGGAAATTCTACATGCACACTGCGTCTTTCAAGAAGTATTTATTTCTTCTTAATTTCTGAATTCCTTTCTCACCGTTTTCCGTTCCTATTCTTACACCGCCGTATGCTACGGCGGGCATCGGCTAGTATCTATTAAACTCCTTGAAGACGAAAGTCTTCATTTCAATCACATCTTGAGTGTTCCATTTCAAATCTACTGTGCCGGTGTACAGAGTCAAAATTATGAAAATTGTGTCTTGGACCAAACACACATGTAACTATCTCTTGAATTTTAGAATATAAACTAAATAACACACATTACATACCCAACATTCTCAAAACACTCAAAAAAAAGTGTATTTGATTAATTAGCACTTGCTATCTAAACTCTATATACATACAAACAATCTTATTTTTAATTCACATTCTTAAACGTTTTAGGTTCTAAAGTTTTCAGTTTTCTATCATCTCTTCAGACTCCTTATATCTTCAATATTACCTGCATTTATATTTTATACACTTTCTACTATCAAATAAAGAAAAGTAAAATTTAAATTACAGAAGTATTAATTTAATGATTAAATTATAATTTTATAATATACAATAATATAATATATAATATATAATATATAATATATAATATACAAATATACAATACATTCATTAACTATGAATGCTTTTTTTCTATATGTCATCTTAACTAATTACACAGAATAAAGCATGCTACAAATTTACAAATGTAAAAATATGTATGAATTTGATAGATCTGTTACCTTGTTGAATTCTGGTATCCACATGAAAATACATGAGCTCCTCGCTCTGCTATGCTGCCTTCTATATCTGGTACAACGAAATGAAGCCCTCCTTTTGGTTGATCAAGGGAAAACTCAATGTAAACTTTTAGTACCTTCAGCTCTAGAAAATTAAAATAAATAAATAAAAGTTTGTCAGGAAAGAACAGTTACTAATTATTTAAACTTATTTATTTCTTATCACTAGTATTTCTAAAAATAATTAGAAAGCTGCAGGAAAGTTTCTCTGCAGTCACATGACTTAATCACAAAGATCTTTTTTCTTTAAAGATCAGACAATTTGTATTACTTTAACCAGGTACTAGCAGATATGAGTAATAATTTGAAAAGGCCTCAATTTCACCCCAAAATAAAAGAAACCTGCAAGATTTTAAAGGCTTGTGGGGTGATTTCAGCATAGGTTTTTATAAAGAATGGTATGATCATCATCCTACTATGTGCATGTACTAAATTTACTTTCCAACATATACTATTCTGTAACTAAAAAGTAAATACTACTTAGAACAAATCCTAAACAATAATTATTTTAACAATGCCACACAAACTATAGTATAGAAATATTATTAATGATATTTTCATTTACACAGGGTCATTAATGCTTTAATGTTTTTGTAACAATTTTAAAATCAGTTATGTCAGCAAGTTGCTTTGTCAGGATTGTGTCATTTAAGCTTGTGAAACATCATCAGTATATGATGGAGACATTACCTGATTAATAGCACTTACTGAAAAGTAATATTAAATGGAAAAGTAATTTTTAAATTTAATCTGTCAGAAATTATTGATGCTTTACTTTTCCCCCCCCAAAAAATACACACACACTCCTTTGTCCCAAATTTAAGGCTACCTTTGTGAAATAACATGATTAACAAATATTTAAGAAATTATGTAGTCTTTGAGATGTTCTTTACAAGGTATTCCATTAGTAGGGATGCACTGATACTATTCGCTGGTACTCATATTGGTTCAATACAACTCCCTAGGTACCTGTTTCTCAATACTGGCTCAGTTTTATTCATTTTTCTGAGTACCAAACAAGTGCTAGACTCCACTGCACGTAGCAGTGCTGTCTCAGGTGGGGGGCTTCTGGAGCTTTAGCCCCTGATTTCGGACATCCTCAAAACCTTTGAAAGCCCAGCAAGCCTTCCTCCCATTCTGTGTTCCAAATACTTGTCAACAGCCTGAGAACTCTAAAGAGGACCCCCATATGTCTTTGACTGTGCAAAAACACAATGGGGAATCCCCCCATCCCCCAACAACAAAACTGACAGCAATAAAACAGCAAAAAGGGAAACTCATTGACGGTATGCAAATTCCAAGAGGACAAAACCCCTAAACTGCAATACACTCAGACAGTGCAAAAACTCCACAGGGAAATTACATTCCCCCATTTTCCATCTAACACATATCTTAAAGAGGTGGCATTATCAGATTGGGAGGGGATGTCACAAAAGTGTTAAAGCTAGTGAACACCCAGCTGGCATAAAATTTAAACAGATACCAGATGTAAAATGCAGAAAGATAAAAATTGTAAGATGGTTTAAAAATAATTAGATGACAAAATTCTATCAATAAAAATTTTCTGAAAAATCATTAAAAAATGATAAAATATTTTACTGCAGGTAGGAGAAGCGTAAAAATATTCAACACAGCACAGCAGAAAACACCAGGTTCTACGAAATGCAAATACACATTAACATGCAAAGTCTGTTAAATAACATGACCTGTAGGGCTTGCTTAATTATAACTACATATTTCCTTGCTCTTTGGCACTAGCTTTTTAATGGTGCCCAAATGTTGCACTTGCATTATTTTTGTCTTTTTATCTTTTTTCTGTCAGGTTTGGTTCATGTCTTTCTCCCGATACTATTGGGTCTGATTCTTATGGATTACACTGTTTTAATAATGAATGGATGGATGGAACATTTGTTTACAAAAGAATAAATAAATAAAAAGGACATTACTCGCAGACAGTTTTATTTTTTAAGTTCAGAATGTAACCTTGCCTTTAGGTTTTGATGCAACTACTGAGTTATGATCTATAGCAGTTCTTCCGCCACACCCGGAAGTGCTGCAGGAAATGAGTAATCAAGCACCTGGAGCACTTCAGGTTCATTATAAAAGGAGCCAGCAGCTACTACTCTGGAAGCCAGAGTCTGGAGGAAGAGTGATGAAGCTTGACCTGAGAAGTGAAGGAGGAGAAGGAAAAGAGTAAAGGAAGGGATTAATCGTTTGTGCTGTGCTTGTGCCAGGAATGTGTTATACTTGTGGGGAACAGGGAAGGCATTTCCCACAAGGGAAAAAGAAAAGAAAATCAAAGTGTGCATTGAACTTGTGTCCCATACGTGTCTGTGTTGGGTTCAGCTGCCAATGCCAGCCTGGTGGGCCACAAGTGGCGTAGTCGGCAGGATCCTGCATTGTCAGACTTGTGGCAACCTGACACAGCAGTGCAAGGCACGCACACGAGGCAGCACAACAGCACGCGTGCACATGCAGCTTTGGAAGCACACGCTGAGGCCGCGCTTGGGAAGGAAAAAAAAAAAGAAGAAGAAAAAGAAAAGGGAGTTGCTGAAGAGGAAATGCTCCTAGTCAATGGAAAAGAAGAGATCCAGGAGGGCTCCTAATGCAGTGGGCGGTGACACAACCACCGTCACAAACAAAGCCCGGATCAACGTGCTGCGGAGAGAGGCCACCCAGAAGGCGGAAGCTCCGGGAGATGGGGTCCGCAAAGAGGTAGGCGCCGGCCCCAGGGATGATTTGCACTGGAAGTGTTTTACATCTGTGGCACGCGGCTGGGGGTGGTACCCAGCCAGGACGCCCAGGAGGACCGGAGGAGGGCTTGTGCCTCCTTCAGATCACGAGGGGGAGACTCTGGTTGTGTTGGGGACCACGGGTGCAGAGCTTGGAAGCCCAACCCTGTAGGGGCCCGTGGTCACTGCCAGGGGGGGCCCCAATACCTTGGGAGCCCTGGACCTCAGCACTTCCGCCCACACCCGGAAGTGCTGGGGAGAGAAGAGGATCAGGGACACCTGGAGTCCTTCCGGGTGCGGCAGCCGGCACTTCCGCCACACAGGGGAGTGTCGGGAAACACCTGGAGCCCATCTGGGTGTGCATAAAAGGGGCTGCCTCCCTCCATTCGAGGGCTGGAGTCAGGTGGAAGAGGACAGAGCTCGGAGGAGAGGAGTGGAGGCGGACTAGAGACAGTGAAAGGCATTGTGGAAAGGCGAGGATTTAAGGGGTGATTGCTGCTACGGCACTGGGTTGTGCTCACTTTTGTGTTGTAAATATTGTAAATAAACGTGTGTGTGTGGTGAAATCATCATGTCTACCTGTCTGTGTCCGGGATGTACCGCACACACCTAATCCGTATGCCTACCTCATAAATGGTGATATACTGGATCCGTGTTGCTGGCCTAAGCATGCCAATCCCTGGGACGACGGGAAGGCGAGCTCAAGCGAGAGTGACTTTGACCTGGGCCCCCTGCTCGCCAAGAGACAACAGCTAGAGGAGGAGCACCTGGAATCTCAACGCGATGGCGTCACTCCGAAAGAGGAGGGGGTGGTGGAGGGCTCCACAAAGCAGGTAAGAGGGGGGGATGTGTGCCGAAGTCCCGCCGCTACAGGGGGTACAGGTGGGGACAACGAACCTCCTCCCTAATCTCCGAGGACTCACGACAGGGCCTGTGCTGGAAGCACACAGCACCAATGGCTTGCGGCCGAATGCATTAATCTGTTGTGGGCTGTACGTGAGCTGGAGGATATGCTCCAGCCCATATGGTCTTTCCTGCAGGGACTGGCTCTGCTGAGGCAGAGAATCGAGCGGCTGGAGAGAACAGCTAAGGAGCCCTTGAAGGAAGCTCAAGAGGAGCAGAGGAGGCGTGATGTTAGACTCTCTGGCCGACGTGATGCGGCGGTACAGGTGAGTGTTTCCTGTACCGTAAATAAGCAAGGAGATCTAAGTGAATTGCATCCTGATATAACACCTGAGGGAATATTATTAATTATTAAATTTATGATGGCACTGTTAGTTAGGGTCAGATCAGGATGGGTGAGCGGTGAACATGACTGACAGTATAAAAACTGAAAAAAAACGCTAACTTTTACAAATACCATAAATCACACCCGATCTGACACTGTTCGTTTTCAAATAATATTGCATTAGTGCGATGATGTTTTCTGATTGGTACTATTCAGGTCATAAAACGATTTCTTCAAAATGTCACATATATATTTGTCTCTTTCTTTTTTCCCCCCAGTGCTGCGTTGACATCATGGACCAGAAGGCGTGAGCTTATTCAGTGCGAGCAGGAGCACGCAAGTGGCCAGTCGCTGTGTGCTACAACATGCTTGACCTGGCGGCAATCAATGTACATGTACTGTGCAAGACATGCACGGGTCCACTAAGAAAAGAAGAGTGTTCTTTGCTCACCTTGCAGAGGAACTTTGTCATCGCTTCTTACAAGAATAGGCGATGGAAACAGAAAAAGAGGATGCAACATCAACAAGCTTCTGTTCCAAGACAGCTGCTTCCCCCAGGAAGGCAAACTCAGTCAATGTCAGGCGCCCCTTCAATGTAATAGTAACCACAGCACAGAGAGAAGTGTGTACATTGCAAACAGGTACACATGTCGTAAATGTAGGAAGTACAATCCTTGGGTGTGTGGGAACTGTTAACATTTGAATTTGATGATTGTATGTAGCGCAGAAAACTGACCTCTCTGTACTCTTCTTTCCTCTGCATGTCCTGGAGTAAAAAAGAAACACCACCATGCACCAAAAAGTGGAGACTCAGCAAGATCAGGGAAAAAAAAAAAGCGGTCACTGATTACAACCGCAAGAAAGCATGCGAATCAATATGAATAATATGAATAATGTTGCATCAGTGCCACAATGTTTTCCAAAATGTACTATACAGTTCATGAAATGAATTACTCCAAATATGATATATACCTATGTCTCTGTTTTTTGTCAGTGCAGCTTTGACATCATGGACCATAAGGTGCATACTATTCAGCGTGTGAGCAGGAACACTCAATAAAACAGAATAAAAAAAAATTAAAGTGACAATGAGATACGAAGAAGGCAGATTCACCAGCGTTTGTGTATTAGCTTTTATCCCTCCAGATCAGTGAATATCCAGTTCCACTGTCTCAAAAACACCACTCACATCTACAGTTATTCCCAGTTTCAGATAAAAAACTAACAGCGTCAGATCGTGATCATGACTGAGAGAAGTAAAAAAAAAAAAAAAAAAAAAAAAAAACGCTAACTTTTACTATACTATTACTTTGTACTATAAATTTACACCAGCTGTTACAGACACAAATCAAATGTAAGTTTTTATTGTATAATATTAACAATAAGAGCAGCTCACTACTCAAAACGGTAAATGTAAGAGGGAGTTGGTTTCGAACTTGTGACCTCTGGATTATAAATCAAGCAGTTTTTACCGCTGCACCACGGAAGCTGTCGTATTGTCTTTGTACCTTTTGTGAAAGTATTTATTTAATATTTGGACTTCAGCCTTCACACATTATATAGTTCATGTCTACATTTTGTCATTTATTACTAAAACATGAGAAACGTTTCTGTTTTAACGATGTGTTTACATAGATTGTTATAGACACAGAACACACATCAAATTATTTGCCTTATACAAACTCCAGGTAGCTCACTCCCAGATACTCAAGGCAGGAACTGGAAGAACTTCTTGCCATTTCTGTGGCTGTGGGGGGTATGTATGGTATAGCAGGCTACTTTGCTGCTTGTGCTTATCGACACATTTACAAGACAAAAGATGCTGACAGAGAGGTGCGAAGGGATTTAAGGTGGGCCAGGTTTACGAGTTGTTTCATATGCTTGGTAATTCTGTGTTAATAAACCTACCTGGCAGTCTTCTATTGCACATTCACCTCTACAGTGCCCCTGCATCCCTTCCACCAAAGGAGAAATTCATTTCCACAGCTAAAAAATGTGTATACCCTGTAAGCTGCTTGCCAAAATGAACATTGTATAGCTGAAATTGTTCAAAATGTAATCTAAAAGACTGCAGACATTCTTATATATTCATTTCATATTTAATGTGCCTTTCCATCCCCTCCACTGCTGAGCTTTTGTCATTGAAATGCTCTTCTGTTTACAAAATAAACACTGGGACTGCCTAAAATTGAGGTAAATCTATTTAAAAGAATTTATGAAGTCTTTTATCACTTTTTTTCTCCACTGTACCCTTCTGTTCTATCCATTATTGGAAGGGACACTTATTGCTCCAGCTGGAGGCAGAGCTGTAAAAATGCCTCCTGACTGCTGCTTACAAAATGAACTCTGGACAGCTAAAAATTCTTCAGAATGTATTTTTAAAGGTTTGTAGAAAGTCTTCTTTATCAATTTCATGAATATTGGGGCCATCTGTCTGATTCCTTGGGGGGCACACTCATTTCCACAGCTGGAGCAGAGCTATAGAAAGGTGTGCCCCTTGCCTTCTTTTATTTTTCCTCAAGCTATAGCAGCTATTGACAGTTGTGTTCTCACAAGCAAGAGGATAACAGACAGACCATTAAGGAATGGAAAGTTTCTGCAGCACACTAGCCTAGAATCACTTGCTCAGCATAAAAATGTGGTGCCTCAGGATAACACACAGACCTGACAGACAGACAGAAACCTAAAAAACAGGAAGAGTCACTGAGTAGTACCAAAACAGGTATTATCTTTCAAAATATCCAACTCAAAGGCACATGTCTCAACTAATTTAGAGATAGCTGTTGAGAAAAAAGTGGAAGTTACAGTCAAGGAAATAGAAAGCCAGTTTGAAAATGTGTGGGGTATTCACAGCAAGAAGCTCACATACAGTCAAAGTAAAAAGTATATGAAACCCTAGGAATTATCTATATTTATGTCTAATTCCCATAGAAAACATGGTTGTAACTTCATGTCAGTCACAATAATGAACAAACACAGTCTCATATAAGTAAAGATACACAAATTTTCAGAGAATTTTTGACCATGTTGAATAAATCATTCAAACTGTGAAACTGAAGGTTGGAAAAAGTAAGTGAACACTAAGCTAATGACTTTTTAAAAAGCTCATTGCAGTCAGAATTTAGCACACCTGGAGTCCATTTAATGAAACGAATTCAGAGGTATGGCCTAGAATTACTTGGATTAATAAAAAAATACTATAAAATTTGAGTTTTTGACAAGAAGCATATCCAGATGGGAATCATGCCTCACACAAAAGAGCTATCTGAAGAGCTACGATCAAGAATTGTTTATCTACATAAGACTAGGAAGGGTTACAAAGTCATCTCAAAGATTTTAAATATTCATCAGTCTACTGTTAGGCAAGTTGTCTATAAATGGAGACAATTAGGTATGGTGGCTACTCTGCCTAGAAATGGGCACCCTGCCAAGATGACCCCAAGAGCACAACGCAAAGTCAGCAATGAGGTAAAGAAGAACCCTAGAGTGACAGCAAAGGACTTGAAGAAGTCATTAGAACTGGCTAACATCTCCGTTCATGAGTCGACTATACGCAAAACATTGAACAAGAAAGGAGTCCATGGCAGGACACCAATAAGGAAGCCACTGCTATCAAAAAAGAACATTGCTGAACATCTGAAGTTTGCGAAAGAACACTTGGACACTCCACAACGGTACTGGGAAAATGTTTTGTGGAGTGATGAAACCAAAATTGAACTATTTGGGAGGAACAAGCAGAATTTCATCTGGCGTAAAAAGGGCACTGCATATCAACATCAAAGCATCATCCCTACAGTGAAGTATTGTGGAGGGAACATCATGATTTGGGCCTGCTTTGCTGCATCAGGGCTTGCCATCATTGAGGGGAAAATGAATTCACAAGTTTAGCAACAAATTCTCCAGGATAATGTGGGGATGTCCATCAGTCAACTTAAGCTCAGAAGAGGCTGGGTGATGCAACAGGACAATGACCCCAAACATTGTAGCAAATCCACAGCATAATGGCTTCAGAAGAACAAACTCCACCTTTCGGAGTGGCCCAGTCAGAGCCCAGATCTCAATCCTATTGAGATGCTGTGGAATGACTTGAAGAGAGCCATACACAGAAGACAACCAAAGAATATGGAAGAGTTAAGGCAGCTCTGCAGGGAAGAATGGGCTAAAATTTCCCCCCGCACGATGTTCAGGTCTGATCTGCAGTTACAGTAAGCGCCTGGTTGAGGTCATTGCTGCCAAAGGAGGGTCAACTATATATTAAATCCCAAGGTTCACTTACTTTTTCCACTACCACTGTGAAAGTTGAATGCGTTTGTAAAATAAGGAAGTGAAAGAGTAGAATTTGTTGTGTGTCATTGGCTTAAGCTCATTGTATATATCAGTACCTGTGATTTAGATGAAGATCAGATCACTTTTTATGACTAATTCATGCAGTAAAACAGATAATTCCAAAGGGTTCAAATACTTTTTACTTTGACTGTAGGTCTGAGATAATTTGTTGCTTCTCAGTCTTCTATTATGATTCATTGGCTGATGATTTAACCACTTTTGTAGAAAATGAGACTGACACTTCAATTAACTGGTATCAGTAAGTCTTGATGAAAAATGCATGTCATGTCAAGGCTGTACAAATCAAATGGAACTTACTAAAAAATCTGATTAAAGGCCAAATCTCACATAACAGACAGCAGTTTGTAGGAAGTCTTACTGATAAAAGAGCTTTACTGCACATTTCTCTTTCTTGTTGTAGTTCTGCCTACTTCAGCAGATCAGTGTGAACGTGGCTCTTCAGCACAGAAAAGAATAAAATGAAAAGTGTGAAACTCACTCTGTTTCAACCTTGGAGGATTTAATCACAATCAGTTTCCTAAGCCAGTTGAGCAGTTTCCTAAGCCCTGTGTCAAATGCTGGTTCAGTTCAATCAAGAAGACGACAATATTACACTGGATGGCCCTCTGACACTGACATTCTGATGGTCATTGACACAGACTCGGAGCCTGAGTAAAATACACAGTTCTTAATGACTATACATTGTTTGAAAGTTACATAATCATCAGGATAGACATAAAAGCACAAGGGAAGGATGCCTTGCACAGGAGAAGAAAAAGAATTAGGCACACGTACATGGAGGTTAGAAAAGTAAGAGACTGAAAGATTAATATTTTATGTATTTGATTATTTGACACCTAAATCAAAGCTATTAGCTCTTAATTTACTTCTTTTAGAAGCCACTGACACCTTGAGTTGAATTTTTGCCTGGAACGCTGACTTGCTACCAAAATAAAAACGCATTTAGGAATCATTAAAAAAAAAGATTATAACCACAGAAGCCAACAACCATCCTCCACTCCCGAAATCAACTTCTAAAAAGTGTTCTGTGGATGGTTAAAACTAAAATTAAAACAGATGCTTTGTAAAGCAGAAAGCGATACTCTATCTGATTCATGAACTTTGAACGCCACACAGTGTTATGTTACAGAAACATCACATAACATAAATGAAAAAGAGTGCATATCCTCTTAAGTCCTACAAATCTGAGTCATGCATGCATGTAATATGGGGGCTAACATGGCCGAGGTATTTCATAAAGTCACTGAGATATTTTAAGAAAAACAGCCAGTGTTAGTCACTGACAACACAGTGAAATTGCTTGTTGCAGTTCAGGTGGTCAGCTTTCCTCACATTAAATGCTATGCGCACTCATTAAACTTGGTGGCTCAGCGTACACTCAGACTACCAGTTGCTGCATGGCTGCAGGGAGGAATAAGGCACGCCATTGGATTCTTCCTACAGATGCACCCAAGACCTTCAAGCTTTGAAGCAAAGACAGAAATTAATAGATCTTCCACAGCGGGGGGCCTGGCTGTGCCAAAATTTTTTCTCCACCTTCCACCAAGTCTGCAATGCATATATGACTAAGGTATCTAAAGTAAGGAAGAGCTACTTTAATTTCAAAGCAGTAAATGGAAGGACAGAGAGAGACGAAGGGGACACCATGTTGGATTCAATAGGGAACCTGGATGTCAGATGTGTGGGAGGACTTAATCAGCTCTATATTTCTGATTTAACTCTAGACAACCCACAGTCAGATTTATCACAACTCAAAGTGGAGGAATTAATACAAAGTCTTATACAATTACCTATAAAGATAGGCAAAAGAGTTCTAACTTCTGAACAATATTTTAGCGGGGGTGACGCACAGTATGCAATGCACAATGTTAAAAAATGGAACTACCATAGATACTCGCATATAAGTCGAAAAATGTATGCCTTAAAATTCATTCAAAAAAACAGTGGTTGACTTATCCGTGGGGAAACACAATTGTCCATAGAATTTGGGGTAATGACATTGTACACTCAACACTTCACAGTGTTAAGTCACCAGTCATCTGCCGTTTCCCATGGTCTTTGAAATAATTATAAGCCAGCAATACTATTGCTAATTAGCTAGTTTTTTTCTAATTTCATTAAATAATTCTTTAAACTGTGAAATACTTGAATTTGAGCATTAGCTTTTGTAGGTTTTGGATAACAAACATACCATTACCTGCCACGTGCAACCAGATTTGGAATCAAAAGAACCAAGGCAACGCACGCTATCAATGCGATGCAAGCACAGCCCGCGATTCAAAAAATTTCTCTGCCTACCTGTTTGTCTCGTCTGACAGTAGCTGAAAAGCAGCATCAGGAGAGAGCAGCCTGAAGTAGTCCAGCAGTGGGTGATCTGTCATGTCCAACAGCAAGCCATGCTGTCTTGTGAAGTCCGGTAGCCAGTTCGGCTCCCACGGATCAATGTCTGGGTATTCCTCCCACGCGAACCTTGCCGTAGCTGCATCGGCTGCGCGAATGCGTTCAGGTGGCAGCCAATCAGCTGGCACGGCATCGGTTGGTGTCCGATTAGCTGATACTGGCTTCTCACTCTCTTGCTCGATTCCTGATCACTGTCAATAAAATCCGATTCTGAAAAATCAGAGTCCGACTCAGCGATAATGTGCAAAACATCGTCTGCCAAGTGTTTTCTTTTCTGCACTCGCTTCACTCCCTTGTGACATATCGACGTCATCTTGCCTTTGTTTACATTTTGCAACTCACTCACATGCAAGGACTAGTTGCCGAGTCAACAAGTCTAGCATTTCTCCAAGCACAGAGGGAATGCCTGTGACGTGACAGTGAGTTTTGTCGCCATTAACAGCTGATTGTCACCCTCTATCTCTGATAGCTGTCAAGTTTTACCCTTGACTTATACGCGGGTCATAACAAATTTCGTAATTATCTGCGAGATCGACTAATACGCGAGTATCTACGGTATATTCATTTTAATAATTGCCAATCTTAAACAAAATGACAGTGGAAGAAATAATGATAAGGAAAGGGATTCCTTAACAATTTTTAAAAATATGTCGGTAATTAGTACATATAATATCATGCAGAAATGGAGAAATTCCAATGGCAAAAATTTCAATGAGTTACCTAAAGGCACATACAACAGATAAAACTGACTTGCAGTATAGAAGGTTCATTGGAAAGTGAACAGACTTTGCCCAGTTGAAAATATACCCAGAAAGGGTTTTTAATATGACCTAATTAAACCAAGCACATAAGGCAGATCAGCGGGTAAATTACCACACAAGAGCAAAATATCATCGATATACAAAGAGATTTTTATGATATGAGCTACAATAGGGGGTGATCAACTCAAGACTACGAACAGAAATAGCAACTGGCTCAACTAAATATTAAAAAGTTCAAGAAGATAATCAACAGATCTGTCTGGCACCCTTCCGAAACTGAATGGGTCGAGAGATTGTGGAGTTGGTGAGAGCTAAGGGGGAGAAGTATAATGTTGTGATCAAGTTCATGAAGCTAACTCCAAAAATCTACTGATTCTACAAAAAACTTCCATAGAAAATCCTAATTCATACTGTCAAAGGTTTTCTCTGCATCAAAAGCCAACAAGGCTGCAAGCTGAGAAAGAGTAGGGGCTACATCTATAATACGAAGAAGCGAATGGATATTATCTGCTGCCTGATGGGTACAGATAAAACTAGTTTGAACAGGAGTTATTTATGAATAATCCTCTAAAATACTGCAAGGAGCTATGCTAACAACTTTGCATTACAATTCACCAAGAAGACTGGGCAGTAGTAATAGCAGTTAGATGGTCCTTTTCCCTGTTTTAATAAAACCAATAAAATACACCTGAGTAATCACAAACACCTGTGATGCCAGTATTCAAAATGGTAAATGCGGGTAGGAACCAGGATCGAATCTGCAACCTCTTGATTATGAGACAGCAGTTGTTACCTTTGCACCAGCCTAGCAGACATGTCTACTTTGGGTCAATTGATATTTGGGCTTCATTTCTTACATATTTACAGCAAAATGTAAATTGGACAATTTATTTTTCTTCAGTTATATTCTTGAATAAAATTGCACTTGTTTTGTTATATCTTTTGTGAAAGAGTTTATTTGATCTTTGGACACACGGTCTTCACACATTATACACTTCACATCAACATTTTGTCATTATTACTGAAACATGAAAAAAATTTCTGTTTTAGTTATGTGTTCAACATTTCTTGCCTCGCATTTTCTGTCATCCTACATTTACACAGATCATTGCAGACACGTAACACACATGAAATGTATGTATTCCAAATAACAATGTATTATTTACCCTCTACAATTCCAGACACTTAAATCCCAGCTAAAGAGACTTTAGCTATAAGAATTTTGCAACTGACTTCAGCTGCCTCCGAGGGGGATGGGATAGCAGGCTGCTTGCTGCTTGTGCTGATTGACACATTTGCAAAACAAAGACACTGATGAGGAGGTGTGAAGGAATTTAAGGTGGCCTTGGATTATGAATATTTACGTAGGCTTCTGGGATTCTAGTGTTAAGAGGAGACATGATTGAAATGTTTAAAATTATGAAGGAATTTAGTGTAATAGAGTTTATCAAGAACATAGGGACACATGTTGGAAACTTGTTAAGGGCAAACTTTGCACAAACATTGGGAAATTTTTCTTTACAAAGGGAACCACAGACACATGGACTAAGTTACCAAGTAGTCTGGCCGACAGCAGGACTTTAGGGACTTTCAAAACTAGACTTGGATAGGGATAGGGCTGGTGAGCTTTGTTGGGCTGAATGGCCTGTTAATGTCTAGATTGTTGTAATGACACCCTTTTACCCCTAAAATAGGCTAAATCCTTCAAAGCAATGATTAGACAAGATGGTATCAGTTCCTGAATATTTTTTGGATCCCAAGACATTTCCTTTAATTGGGATCTGGGCACTAATTATGTAAGCCAATGGAGTAAATCCAAAGTCAAGATCATGTACAAGGAGCCAGTTTGAGCTGATACTGTATGTGATGTGACAAATTATCTTGCTGAAAGATCCAATTTGAGAAGAGAAACTCCTTAGTCAAAAAGGGAAGCACACAGCAAAAATGTTTCTTTAAGCTAATAAGAGGCCTAAGGGGCAAGGAGTTTAAGACAGAACAGGTTTTAGACACATGGGATAGATAGTGATATACATACCAGATAAATACACACACCAGATAGTGAGGGTAAAACTACAATTTTAGGGACTTTGAAAACAAGACTTAATGTTATTTTGGGGGATTTAAGTGGATAGGACTGGCAAGCATTTATGGCTGAATGGCCTATTCTTGTCTAACTTTTTCCCATGTTTTAAAAGTAATAATAATAATTCTTTACATTTAAATAGCGCTTTTCTCACTACTCAAATCGCTCTCCACACAGGGAGGACCCGGGAAATAAACGTAAATAAATGTTAATAAACATAAGGATGCTAATATTGTAACTACAGTGGAACCTCAGTTTGCGAGCATAATTCGTTCCAGAAACATGCTCATAGTGCAAAGCACTCGCATATCAAAGTGAATTTCCTCATAAGAAATAATGGAAACTCAGATGATTTGATCCACAACCCAGAACTATTCATATAAAAATGATTAATACAAAATATAAAGTAAAAATACATAAAACAAATTAACCTGCACTTTACCTTTGAAAAGAATCATGGCTGGTGTGAGTGAGTTTCTAAACTCTTGTGGGATTCGACCCAACGGGACGACACGCGGAAGAGCGTCCCAAAGCAATCGCAGTCTCCCAGCGCTAAAGCAGTTCACTGTAAAAGCGAATCTGAAAAGATCACGGACATGCTATAAGCGCCTGCAGTCGATGGGTGATACAAGGAACAAGGAACATTATAAATGTGCAGGACCCTGCCTGACTGTTGTGTCTGTTTCAAGCTGAATAAAGCTGGTGTTGCTAAAGAACTGAGACTCAGCTTTGTGTCTTAGTGTGCAAGATGGGGACTCGCACGTCACAGCACACACGCGCCTGCACGTGCGCGAGCGAGCGAGCACACACACATACACACACAAGTGTGCGCGCACACACAGTCACAATGCTAATGCTGTAGTAAACAGTATACGCTCGTACGGATGTTTACTATGAGTGAGGCACGCCGACTCAGACGGAGAATAGGAGACGATTGCCCACAATCCCGCAGCGAGAGAGCGAAGAACCATCGGCTCAGTTGTGATCACATGACGCTCAGCAGACAAGGAGTATACATACTACTCGTACTGCAAGACCTCGCTCGTTTATCAAGTCAAAATTTATTAAAAATTTTTGCTCATCTTGCAAAACACTAGTAAACCAAGTTAGTCTACAGGAAGACGCCATAACAAAACTGGCAATGACAGACCATTTGCCTTAAATACTATAAGTATTAAAAATAAAATAAATGATTTGGAGTTATAAGTGGGTGCACATTACACTTGCAATTGAAAACTGGCTAAATCCAAAAGATGGTCAGAAGTATATTGTAAATTAATTGATTTTTATTTAGAAATATGAGGAAAAAATCAAAAAAGATATTGGGGTGGCCATTTGCATGGAAGAATCTAAACATGTGTCTGCTTCAAATATGTAATAAACTACATGTCAATCAGGATATCCAGATTCAGCTTCAAAATTAAAAAAACATGCAAGACATTAACAACACAGCTGTGTCACATATGCTCCCTTTGAAAGTATTAAAAAAGCTGGATGATCCAAGAAACCATTGGTCAGTAAGCTTAAAACTATATCATGGGTAAATTAATGGTGGCAATGATTAGACAAAACTGCAGGTGTATTAGCAATGAATCAACAAGGATTTAGTTAGGAGATATCATGTTCAGTAGTAGGGTAGAATTCTATGAAGAAGCAATACAAGCATTTGATCAAGAGGGAGCATACAATATTATTCATCTTGATTTTCAAAACTCTTTTGGTCACTATCCACCTGAGCAGCTAATGACCAGACTAAAACAAGCAGAAAAGAAAAGAGCAATGGTATGAGAAACATTCTAAATTAAAGGATGTTAAAATAGTGTAATTTGGGGGTCATTATTGAGGCCACTGCTCTTTTTTATTAATATAAGTGATTTTGATAAAAATAAAACAAGTAAGCTGTGGGGTTTCCATCAGACCAGTATAGGTAGAACAACAGACACTACAGAGTAACTTGAAACATTATAGCTACATCAGCTTTAGGCAGGAAAAAATTAAACTTAGTTTAATAAAGTGTTACCTGCAGGAAGTAAAAATACTACATATGATTACAGAGTGAGAAGGATTTAAGAGTTGTAGCAAACCCATCATGGTCCACATCCTGGCATTTTACAGAAACAATTAAAAAGACTAATAGGATACTATGTTGATTATCATGCTGCATGTAGTACTAATCTAGAGAGTAGAATATTAAGCTATATAAAGCAAGACCTCACCTTGAGTATTACTTGTAGCTATGATCAGTGTATAACAAAGTATGCCAGCTCTAAAGAAATTCCACAAAAGACAGAAGCACCTCTATACCCTTCCAGTGTTTTTTGCATCCCTTTCATCAGCAGGCTGGCACCTCATAGCCCAGTAATATGACTGTGCTTAAGCAAAACTATGTCATAAAATGGGTCCAAAATGGAAATTAAAAACAGATTTCACCTGCCTTCAGCCAAAAAGATGTGCTTTATTCCCAGTGACACTTTATACCAAGGCAACTGTGCTTTACCTATTCCAAAGGTACACATTTTTATATTTAAGTTTGGCCTGTTAGCAATACCAGAGAGCAGGACAGCGCAGGGTGTATTGTGATGCTGATGTGGAAGATAGAAGTCACTCTTTTTAGGGTGGCAAATCAGGATGATACCTTTGCAACAGGGTGTTGGTAAGAACACAAAGATGCTTTAAAAAAAGGCTTCCTTATGAGGAGTCACAAGTAACAAGTAATTAAAATGCAGCCGTTTATATTCTTTAATTTATTAAAATATTCACAGAACATTCAAAAACTAAAGTTCAAACATAAACTCTACATCTCACCAGTCTTATTTTTTAAATTATAATGGAAAACTAGGAATATTTGTGTCTTCTATATGCTTATTTTAAAAAGCAAACTAAGACTTAGTCATTCATGCTGGGTCTCATGTAGTGCACAACTAAAATGAACCATGGGTATGATCCCTATGTCAAGCTTATGCTTTAACATACCATAGTTTTTGATTATAGCAACATACCCTACAGAGCTGAAAAACACATTTGCTTAGACATCTCAGGGTGTCAGGCTTCCCAGAAGCTGTACTTCCTGTGATGCCACAGCTGCTACATGCTGGGAAGTTTTTAATGCTGATCCCTCACGGCTTTAGTAACCTGTATTTAACTCCACACCCCACTGCTGTCCTTATGGAGGGAGTTTCATGAGTTTCCCAATGGTGCCCCATGGCTTCCACTTCTATGTCCTTGCTTTTGTAAATTAATGACACATAGCCCAAAGACATGCAGGACAACTTAAATGATTTTGTTAAATTGGCCCTGGTGTGTGTGTTCACCCTACGATGGGCAGGCCTCTGGTCCAGGGACTGCTCCAGCTTTGCGCAGTACTTGCTCTCGTTACTCCAGCTTCCATGAGTTTCCTGTTCTTTTATTATGTTAGAATACAAAACGTTCTCATTATTAATACTACATTAACTTGGGTCCTTTTCTTCAATTAACCACAATCACATCAAGTAAACAGAAGAATACAGAAGTACTTTGGGATAAAATAAATAGAAATTAATAAAAAATATCAAGTTTTTAAATAAAACAATGCACCTAATATCATAAAAATGTAATGTCATGCCAGCTGCAGAATTAACTGTACAACCTTGGTAGTGTTTAGCTTGTGTAAGGTAGGTAATTTCTCATGTCCCATAAAACAAATCCAAATTACCACATTACACTAAAAAGGCATGAGGGTCATGACTACCAGATTTCCATAGTGGCACGCAGCCAATGAGTTAAACAGTTAAAGCAATCTTATTTCAGATATCACTAAGTTTATGTTAAGCATCTAAACCTCATAGCCATCAAGATTATGCAATTCATGCAACTTAGGCAGAGTACAGTATGTTAATGGAATGAAAATTAAAAGAAAGAATTTGAAAAATAATAATTGTATACTACAAAGGGAGTCAAGTTGCAAGTTATCAATAAGCTAGTCTAGTCATTTTTAAAACATTGACAAGCAAGTCACAAGTTAGATAAACCAAAGGGCATTTTCACACTCAAGTTCATTTGATCTGTTCCAAGCCAAAAAATATCCCTTGGGCATTTATTTGAGCAGAAACATTTTTTGCCAGGAAAAAATATCATGGCATGTAGTTGCGAATCACTGTATTTCCCATAATTGTTGGGGGTTGATTTTAGGTTTGTTAAGTCTCACTTGATTGCATGTAATGTTACTTTCTTTGTTGTTAAATTAAGTCCTGACTGCTAAATAAAATCTACAAAAAAAAAAGTGTGTGCAACAGAAGACAAGCTCTATTGATGGCATACCTTGATGTGCCTCAGTTTTATGACACTACATTTATGACGTAATTTTCATTCAACTATATTATTTAATAAATTAAATTTTCTAGTAGCCACAATATACCTCAATTTAGTTTATCTCAAATCACATGTCTACTGTCTTATTTCTTATACATATTTGTTATTAATGTTTACTTTGGAATACGTGATTAGCCATGACTAACACGTCAATGTTAGTGTGCACACTGAGAGGACATCCCACCCTTCCATCTGATCAGTGATCTCACAGGGCACTGCTGTTGTGATCGAAATGATCACAAGTAAACTTAGAACAGACTTTTATTTTTTAAACATGGTCACTCACTGTCCAACTGCATACAGAATAAGCTCTGAGAATCAGGTGATACTCTGAGTGAGTAATTGTGCACATCAATTTATGCGACCTGTGCTATATTTGTACCTGTGTGCATATTTATTTTACTGTTTTATTATTTTAAATGATCCATGTTAATTGCAAAATCGTTATGGTATGAATGAGATTCTCCAATTAATGACAGCAGACGCTCAGCATGACTACCATAGCAAGCAAAATGTCATTCATAATGCACAGTATTTCATGTAGTTAAATCTATCCTGTGCCAGATCACATTCAGACCTTATGCAAAGTGCTCCAGAGTTCGCTTAGTATGTAATCAAAACCACCCTTTCCAAAGGTTCTTTGTACATTTGTTTTTGTCTGCACCAGAGCGTGATTAGCGTGTTCACATCTACCTAAATAAATCAGACATTCAGGGAAATTGCACCAGAGTTCGAAAAATCTGGTACAAATTAACTAAATGTGAAAACATTTCAAGTGGCACACCTCTAGTTAAAGTTTTAATGATTTAGAATTGGTACTACATACTGTATAAGTAAGGTTTTAACATTATAGAACATACCTTTTTAAACTTTTATTCTATACCTTTCTATCTTTTCTACATTAGATTTAAACAACAGTGTAATTAAGATTGCAGCAACACTTGATATGCTTAATAATCCAGTCTCTGAAAAAAGACAGAAAATAATGGCATAAATGAAATGTCCTTTACATTCAATGGATAGTTTAGGTTCTAATGCTTTACCATTTTGCACTGAACACTGAAGACTTTAAACGACAATTCAGCAACATGAGATAGCTTTCCCTGAGGTTTTGTTTTACATGAATGAATCCACAACACTATACTAAGCTTCATCTTTAGCCTGGTACGGAGCAGCCTAAGAGATGATGCTTGTCTTGCCTCAGTTACCAAGCACGACATGCCCAAATCCTCTTTGGTAAAACCAAAACCAGCTCAGATAACCATTGTGTCTCAATATAAGGTAAGTTTATTCACTAAGCAAGCTTCATGGAATATTCCCTAGATAATGTAATGTACAGTAATCCCTCGCTACTTCGCGGTTCACTTTTCGCGGATTCACGACTTCGCGGGTTTTTAAATATAGTAGTAATATTTCCTAGTCTAAGAACAACAAAACAAGTTCGGTGACTAAGTGCGTTGTAACACAGGCTGTGATTTGTTGCATGGGAGGGAGACGACAAATCACAGCTTCCCGCTTTGTAATCGGGCCTGTGATTGGTGCTTTGACTGATGCCTAGATCCCACAGTATCTCCCCTGGTCATTTCGCTTCAAGCTTTCTCGCCGACCGGTTTACTTTACACTGTGCTGTTGAACTTCGCTTCAATTTTCACCCCCTGCAATGGCTCCCAAACGTGCTCCTTCTTCCAAGGCTGGTGCTGAGCCTAAACGACAACGAAGAATGACGACGATCGCTGAGAAGGTGAAACTTCTGGATATGTTGAAGGAAGGGAGAACGTTCGCGGCTGTGGCCCGCCAGTATGGCGTGAACAAATCCAACGTTCGCTACATCAAGAAGGAAGAGGCGAACATTAGGAAGACGGCTACCATCACCTTTCGCAAGTTGGTGAAGAGAGTGGTTACGGCTCGTAATAAAATGATCGTCCTTATGGAATCTGCTTTGGCTGTATGGATAGCCGACTGCCGAAAGAAGAACATAACCTTGGATTCGAACATTATCCAAACAAAGGCTAAGAGCATGTACAAGACCTTTGCCGCTAAGGAACCAGAGGACGACAGTGGCGACCGCGAAGAAGATGAAGATGATCCGCAACCAGGGACGTCCAGTGATTCACCACGTAAGAAACGGCAATTTTCTGCTAGCAAAGGGTGGTTTGCAAAGTTTCAGAAACGCTACGGCCTGCAAGGCGAGGCTGCTTCGGCTGACACGATCGCTGCTGAAACTTATGTGAATGAAGCGTTCAAGAAGATTATCTCCGAAGGTGGATATCGGCCCAAACAAGTTTTTAATATGGAGGAGACGGGCTTGTTTTGGAAAAGAATGCCTTCGCGAACTTTCCTGTTCAAAGAGGAAGCAAAAGCCTCTGGTTTTAAAGCATACAAGGATCGTGTGACCCTCGTGATGTGTGGCAATGCTGCGGGATTTTTGTTAAAGCCAGGGTTTATTTACAAGTCTAAAAACCCAAGGGCTTTAAAAAACAAAAACAAGAATCTGCTTCCCGTACATTGGATATACAATCCAAAAGCCTGGATGACGAAGATGCTGACCTCCGACTGGTTCCACCAGTGTTTTATCCCGCAAGTGAAGGTGTATCTAGCAGAAAAGGGCATGCCATTCAAAGTCCTTCTCATTATGGATAACGCTGGTGGTCACGCTATTGATCTGTCGTATTCGGGGGTACAGATTGAGTTCCTGCCGCCCAATACGACGTCCCTAATTCAGCCTATGGATCAGGGGGTTATCAGGGTGTTCAAGACCCTATACACGAGGAATGCCTTAGCGAACCTGGTTTCTTCCGTGGATGCCGCCCAAGAAGACAACGATTTCAACTTGAAGGCATACTGGCGGCAGTACACAATTGCTACGTGCCTCCAAAATATCCAAAAGGCATTACAAGAGATGAAGCCTGCCACCATTAACGCCAGCTGGAAGAAGTTGTGGCCCGAGGTTGTTTACGACAACAAAGGATTTACACTTGCCGAAATCCAACACTCGACAGTACAGAAAGCTGTGCAGTTGGCTGCGATCCTTGGAGGTGAGGGCTTTGCAGACATGACTACGGATGACGTCAACGAGCTACTAGACTGCCACTCCCAGCCACTAACCGATGAAGACCTCGAAGAATTGACGAAGTCGGTGAGTGAAGAAGAAGAAGAGCAGCAAGAAACAGAAGAAGTTGTCTCCCCAACTGGCTTGACTTTGGAATGGCTCGCCGAGATCTGCAGACTGGCTAAGGATCCGCAAGAGCGGTCACTGGAATGGGACAACGATATGGTTCGATCGGCCCAATTTTGCAACAAGGTCGACGACGTCATGACCGCCTACAAGCTGCTCTTCAACCAGAAAAAGAAGCAGCGGCAGCAACTGCCGATCACAATGTTTTTGCAGCCTCGCAAAAAAGAGCCAGTTCCTACTACTACGGATATACCTTCAGAAACCGTGGAGGAGGTGCCCCAGGAAATGGCACCACCGTCTGAAGAGACGTAAAATACAGTCATCGGCTGCGCATTAAAAGTCATCATCACCTTCATCGTCATCATTTTTACTGCGCAGCATATTCATCACCATCATCACGTCATATATAGCTACGTGTACTTCGCTATACAGTAAGTGTAAACTTATCTACCGATTTCATATTGCTTAGCAGTTATCCCTGTTCGTTAATAGAGTAAAGGGTGGGTTGTAAACAATACAGGGAGGGATTAAAAAAGTCCTAATACATGTTAAATAATTAGATAAATATGGTGTCCCTACTTCGCGGAAATTCAGTTAACGCGGTCGGCCTTGGAACCTATCTCCCGCGATAAGTGAGGGATTACTGTAATGTAAAGAGTGTTACCCATTTCGCATGCTCTCATGTTACTGGCATTGTACGTACAAAACAATCAGCAAAAACATACCAAACATAGATACACATACACCAATGTAAAAATTTCTAAATTAATTCACAACTATGCAAAAAAAAAAAAAAAAAAAAATAGGTAATTTGGACAGTTTCTTGTAACTTTACAAACACATTCCAACAGTCAGCTTCAAATCTCTACGGAATATTCCAAATTTTATATCAATCACATTTAACAATAGACTAACCCTGGACAAGGCATTTGACATATTTATCACTTACCATCTCCCTGTTTCCAAAGCTCTGAAGGAACTTTAATGCAGAGCTCACCATGACCAGCATCTGGGTCGACAGCACTAACAGCAGCCGAATATGCATTAGAAAAATAATTAAGATTTCTCCTGAAAAAAAAAAATATATATGCAATTACACACATACAAATTAAAAAAGAGAGTGCTATATATTTAAGGATATAAAAGGGCTATCATAAAACATTAAAAAAATTTGCAACACGTTGACTCTGCAAAACTCACATTTATATACTGCTCAAAAAAATTAAAGGAAAATTTTTTAATCAGAGTATAGCATCAAGTCAATGAAACTTCTGGGCTATTGATCTGGTCAGTTAAGTAGCAGAGGGGGTTGTTAATCAGTTTCAGCTGCTTTGGTGTTAATGAAATTAACAACAGGTGCACTAGAGGAGCAACAATGAGATAACCCCCAAAACAGGAATGGTTTAACAAGTGGAGGCCACTGACAAGACATTTTTCCCCTCCTCATCTTTTTGACTGTGTTTTCACTAGTTTTGCATTTAGCTACAGTCAGTGTCACTACTGGTAGCATGAGGCAATACCCGGACCCTACAGAGGTTGTACAGGTAGTCCAACTTTTCTAGCATGGTACATCAACACGTGCCACTGCCAGAAGGTTTGCTGTCTCTCAGCACAGTCTCAAGGGCACGGATGAGATTCCAGGAGGCAGGCAGTTATTCTAGGAGAGCTGGACAGGGCCATAGAAGGTCCTTAACCCATCAGCAGGACGGTATCTGCTCCTTTGGGCAAGGAGGAACAGGATGAGCATTGCCAGAGCCCTACAAAATGACCTCCAGCAGGCAGGCCACTGGTGTGAATGTCTCTGATCAAACAATCAGAAACAGACTTCATGAGGGTGGCCTGAGGGTTCAATGTCCTCTAGTGAGCCCTGTGCTGACTGCCTGGCACCGAAGAGCTTGATTGGCATTTGCCATAGAATACCAGAAATGGCAGGTCCACCACTGGCACCCTGTGCTTTTCACAGATGAGAGCAGGATCACCCTGAGCACATGTGACAGACGTGAAAGGGTCTGGAGAAGCCGTGGAAAACGTTATGCTGCCTGTAACATCATTCAGCATGACCAGTTTGGTGGTGGGTCAATGATGGTCTGGGGAGGCATATCCATGGAGGGACGCACAGACTTCTACAATGGCACCTTGACTGCCATTAAGTATCGGGATGAAATCCTTGGACCCATTGTCAGAAACTATGCTAGTGCAGTGGGTCCTGGTTTCCTCTCGGTGCAGTACAATGCCTGGCCTCATGTGGCAAGAGTAGGCAAGCAGTTCCTGGAGGATGAAGGAACTGATACCATTGACTGGCCTCCACACTCGTCTTACCTAAATCCAATAGAACTCCTCTGGGACATTATGTTTCGGTCCATCTGATGCCACCAGGTTGCATCTCAGAATCTCCAGGAGGTCAGTGATGCCCTGGTCCAAATCTGAGAGGAGATTCCTCAGGACACCATCCGTCGTCTCATTAGAAGCATGCCCCAACGTTGTCAGGCATGCATACAAGCATGTGGGGGTCATACAAACTACTGAGTACAATTTTTCAGTTGCTGCAATGACATTTTGGCAAAATGGACTAGCCTGCTGCATCATTTTTTCACTTTGATTTTCGGGGTGTACTTGAATTCAGCCCTCTGTAGGTTGATAATTTTAATTTCCATCAAACTATGTGGCATCCTTTCGTTCCTAACACATTACCAAGTCCATATCAGTATAGACATCCAGCATGATTTTTTTCCAATTGAGATCTGTTGTGTTTTCAAAGTGTTCCTTTAATTTTTTTCACCAGTTTATAAGCCATTTGTTTACCATCCAGCAGCTACACTCTGTTGGGCTTAATCAGCTGTAAATTTTTCAATGCACCATCTACTGAAATGCATTTTGTAATGCATGTAATAATAAAATTCATTGCATTGTTCATTCCAACAGATAGTGCATCGCAAACAGTAGCACTGCTGTTGAAAATCTTATTCCATATAAATGAGCAAACAGACAAAATGACGCTATATCTTAATAAAGTAAAATTCAAATTTAAAAAACTAAATAAAGAAAATGATAGAGGAAGTACACATTTCAATTGAGTCCATTAAACATACTGGTTATGTGCTATCATTGAAGTACCAAAATGATAGAAATAATTCATGTTGATAAATAACAAATTCTATTAAAAGCTGTGAAGAGGACGCAGTGGCCTCACATGACCTGAGTTGGAGACCCCCACAGTCAAACCATCACTTACATTTCTCTGTTTACAGTCAATATTTCCTCAATTAGCCTTTATCATTGCACATAATTGTTTCTCTAGTTAAAATTTCCTTTATTAAGTTAAAGTGTCGGTTATCTACACAACTTGCTGGAATGAAAAATGCATGTATTTCATTAGTATATGAAACAAATGCCTTGGAATAGGTGTGTTGAAAAAGACACAGTCGTGGCCAAAAGTTTTGAGAATGACACAAGTATTGGTTTTCACAACGTTTGCTGCTTTAGTGTTTTTAGATCTTTTCGTCAAATGCTTCTATCGTATACTAAAGTATAATTACAAGAATTTCATAAGTTTCAAAGGCTTTTATTAACAATTACATTAAGTTTATGCAAAGAGTCAATATTTGCAGTGTTGGCCCTTCTTTTTCAAGACCTCTGCAATTCTCCCTGGCATGCTGTCAATCAACTTCTGGTCCAAATCCTGACTGATGGCAGCCCATTCTTGCATAATCGATTCTTGGAGTTTGTCAAAATTTGTAGGTCTTTATTTGTCCAACTGCCTCTTGAGGATTGACCACAAGTTCTCAATAGGATTAAGGTCTGGGGAGTTTCCTGGCCATGGACCCAAAATTTCGATGTTTTGTTCCCTGAGCCACTTAACTATCACTCTTGCCTTATGGCAAGGTGCTCCATCATGCTGGAAAAGGCATTGATCGTCACCAAACTGTTCTTGGATGGTTGGGAGAAGTTGCTCTCGAAGGAAGTTTTGGTACCATTCTATATTCATGACTATGTTCTTAGGCAAAATTGTAAGTGAGCCCACTACCTTAGCTGAGAAGCAACCCCACACATGTATGGTCTCAGGATCCTTTAACTGTTGGCATGACACTGGACTGATGGTAGCACTCACCTTTTTTTCTCCGGATAATCTTTTTTCCGGATGCCGCAAACAATTGGAAAGGGGATTCATCAGAGAAAATGACTTTACCCCAGTCCTCAGCAGTACAATCCCTGTACCTTTTGAAGAATATCAAATCGGTCCCTGATGTTTTTCTTAGAGAGAAGTGGCTTCACTGCTGCCCTTCTTGACATCAGGCCATCCTCCAAAGGTCTTCGCCTCGCATTCCTGAGCAAGCTCTGCACTGGTGGTGCCCCAATCCTGAGCCATGAATAAAGAATGGTACCAAAATCCCATTGAGAGCTTGTGGTCTATCCTCAAGAAGCGGGTGTACAAACAAAAACCCACAAATTCTGACAAACTCCAAGCATTGATTATGCAAGTATGGGCTACCATCAGTCAGGATTTGGCCCAGAAGATGCTGAAAAAGAAGAGCCAACATTGCAAATATTGATTCTTTGCATAAACTAAATGTAATTGTCAATAAAAGCCTTTGAAACTTATGAAATGCTTGTAATTACAGTATACTTCAGTATATTATAGAAACATCTGACAAAAAGATCTAAAAACACTGAAGCAGCAAACTTTGTAAAAAAACAAAACTTGTGTCATTCTCAAAACCTTTGGCCACAACTGTACACTTGAGTAAGCATGTTGTGCCATGACACTGTAAGTATTACAGACCGTAGATACAGTGAAGTTGAACTCATTTCAATTAGATGACACTACTGCCCTAAGATTTTATCGTTAAACCAACAGTACACAATTTATCATGGACTGGACCAGGTAGTATTGTATAAAAATCTGTTTTCTGTTTCTTCTAATAATAATCAATGATCTTCAATCACAGTGCAAAAAAGAGTGTCCAGACAACTATTCAAATCCACTGCTAAAAAAGAAACAATTCAATACAATAAACCTTTTGCTATTATGCACACTTGTTTATTAGGCCTACATTTATCAAGTCTCTCAGAGATGGAAAATGCTCCTAACTTGCTCAAAATTCTCAAAGAGAGGCAATATTGAGCTGTCTCTTAGAAAAAATGATAAAATGCTTTCACATTTGCTCCAAAGTTTAGAAACTAACTCGCTAGGAAACACTGGACAACAATGAAGTAGCAAAAAGATATCAATCTGTAAAAGATGGAATAGGATTCATAACAAATCTTGTATAGCCAAAACACATAAACATGATTCATGAGATATTTTGTACAGATATCAGCCTAAATCAAAGTGTAATGTTGCAGCTTGACATTATATATGTATTATATATAGTATATATCCATCCATTATCCAACCCGCTATATCCTAACTACAGGGTCACGGGGCCAATCCCAGCCAACACAGGGCACAAGGCAGGAAACAAACCCCGGGCAGGGCACCAGCCCACCGTAGTATATAGTATATATGTATAGTACTAGCCATGTGCGCTCAACTACGTTGCGCGTGTTAAAGTTGTCTGTGAAGGGCTCCCTGTGTAAACGCGGCTGCCAGTCGTGAACTGGGCCCTTCGTCGCACAGCATTATGATTTTTTATAAGGGAAACAAAATTACAAAACAAAACCCTTGGACATTGATTCGATAGGAACGACCTACTCGGAATCACTGTCCGAATAGTAATTACAGTATGTGGTGGTGGAGGAGCATTTCTGCTTCTCTCCGTTCACAGTCCATCTCGTTTTCATGATGCTGTCATTCCCTCTCACGATCTCTTCTCAACCTTTCTCCAATCTCGCAGGTTGCTTTGTGGCAATCCAAAGAGTAAGGAAGAACCAATGCTTCTTTCTTGAACTCCAAACACCGACTGATGGAAAATCACAGAAGTGTGTTCGACTTATATACTCTGACTGCCGACTCCAAGAAGTGGGTGAACATTCGATTTGGACGAAGTGCTGCCAACGACGGTCGATAGAAACACAAAAAAACAACAGTCTCAACAACGAAGCAGGTGTCGACGCCAGATCTAAACACAAAGCACGGTGTCGACACCAGATCTAAACACAAAGCACGGTGTCGACGCCAGATCTAAACACAAAGAGTGGTGTCGACACCAGATCTAAACACAAAGAGTGGTATTGACAGTGTTTGTAAACAAAAGTAACAACCAAGGTGTTGTGTATTTAGCCAGTACAAACAGCACGTAGTCTCCTTTAGTTCAATCCTCTTTAATCACCACACTCCAACCTCATCCAACGATCCTCCCCCTCACTTCCTCTCCTCCTCCATCACTACTGCCCTCTACTGAACACAGCAGGAACACCACACAAGGCAGTGAATTCGCGGACAAACAAAGATCACGATCCAAATGAAGATTATATATAAAGATAACATATATGTATGTGTGAGAGAGAGAGAGAGAGAGAGAGAGAGAGAGAGAGAGTGAGTGTGTGTGTGTGTGTGCGCACACTGCTTGGCCAAAAACAAAGTAACAACCTGGATTTAACTAAGCAAGTAGGCAAGAGCCTTCAATTGGATAATTACTGCAGTGATTAATATGTTTCAGCTGGCAACTTTACGAGGCATTTAATACTGGCAAAACAGCAGGAAAGTGATTCACAGAAGGTAAAGCTGTGAATCATCACTCACCCAATTCCAAACATGCTTTACACCGATTTAACCCTAAATGATACAGTGAGTAGCTTCTCATTTCTAAAATAACAGTGTCTGAACAATATCCTGTGGTTGTGGAAAAGATTTTAAGCTGTTTCAGAAGGGTCAACTTATTGGCCTGCATCAAGCAAAGAAAACAACTAAGGAGACTGCTGAAACTACTAAAATTGAGTTAAGAACTGTCCACCGCATTATTAAACCCTGGAAGTATAGTGGTGAATCATCACCTTTCAGGAAGAAATGTGGTCAGAAAAAAAAAATTTTGAATGATCATGGTCTGTATTTAAACGTTTTTTGAAACCAAATGGTAAAAAATTAGCAGTAGTACTTATTGCCAAGTTTGATAGTGAAAGTAAGAGCATTTCCACATGCACAATGCGAAGAGAACTGAAGGCAATGAAACTTAACAGTTGTAGAGCAACTAATATATATCTATATATTTATATTTCTCTTCTGGTTCGTCCTGCTTCCACTTCAAAACCGGTCCCGCCCACTGCAGCCAACACAGCATTTCTCGATTCCTATTCGTCCTCTTCCAAACCCTTCCCCACGCTGCCTGAGGTTCTTCTTCAAAGCCAGTCCCACCCACACACAGCCGACACGGCATTTCTCGATTTCTATTCGTCCTCTTCCAAACCCTTCCCCACGCTGCCTGCGGCCTCCCATACACCTTGCTATTTTCGTTATACTGCGACTGTTATTTCCTAAACCTTTGTTATAAACACAAGAGAAGGTATTCTTCCCAGCAACTATATGAGTGCCAGAAATACATTAAGAAGTTCACTACACAGGATTGTCTGCCTAAACACAACAAAACTCATTCACAAGTCTTGCAATGTGACATCTGCAATGCAACATCTGCAAAGCAACGTTTCCAAACCAACACAGTCTCAGCAGACACACAATCCTCTTCCCGTTACCACAGGAACTTCTTCACCTCATTCCTGTCTTCCCGTCCAAGAGTACAACACTGGGACTCCAGACCAGCAGTGCAAACACTGTCATGCACTATACTGACCTGCTGAGCGTAATACATCCAAAAAGTACTCGAGGTGCTGCCATGATGGTAAAGTGGCTTTACCACCTTTGCAGGAGCCACCTGTGTCTTTACAACAGCTTCTTACACAGCAAACATCAGACGCTAGGCTTTTTCAGGTAAATTCTGGAAAAGTCTAATCTGGAATTCCTATTATTGAGGCTTACCAGTGGTTTGTACATTGTGGTAAACCCCCTGTATTTACTTTCAAGTCCTCTCTTGACTGTAGACTTTGACAATGATGAGAAAAATGGGTAAGGGGAGGGAATAGTACATGTTGCCCTGGAATATGACATATTTTTTAAAAAGAAAATAAATCGGCTTCTCACTTACAGTAGTGGAGGAATGAAAATCCAAATAGACTAATGTGTAGAAGATCTCATTTGAAAGAAATAAAGAATTATACGGTCATAATAGGGGAAAGTGTGAAAGTGCAGCATTAAGTGGTGGTGACTGACTGAGAGATCAGAATCACCAGGAGAATAAAACCAAAGCAAGCAGCACCAAGAATAAAGTGGTGGAGATTAAAAAAAGGAAGTGCTTAAAGGTATGGTTTTTAAATCAGTGGTAAGACCAGCAATGATGTATGGAGCTGAGACATCAGATGTGGTAGAAATGAAAGGGTTGAGATGGATGTGTGGATTTATAAAAAAAGGACAGGGTAAGACATGAGACAATCAGAACAACAACAGAAGTGGGAGATATATCTAATAAAGTACAGGAAAGCAGGCTGAAGTGGTGTGGACATGTGATGAGGAGAGACAATGAATATGTGGACAAAAGAGTGACAGAAATGGAAGTACAGCGGAAGAGAAAGCAAGGGAGGCCAAAGTGAGGGTATATGAATAGAGTAAAAGAAAATTTAAAGAAAAAGTGCCTGACTGGGGAGGAGGTGCAGGACCGAACTGTAAGAAGAAGGCTGGATCGAGAACATAAACACAACACACATTGGGGAAAAAATGAAGAGGTAGTAGAAGAATGTATAAAAATGTCTCTCATTTCTAAATGGCTCCTGTGAAATCTCTTATATATATTTCTCTTCTGGTTCGTCCTGCTTCCACTTCAAAACCGGTCCCGCCAACACGGCATTTCTCGATTCCTATTCGTCCTCTTCCATGTCATGCACTATACTGGCCTGCTGATCGTAATACATCCAACAAGTACTCGAGGTGCTGCAACAACGGTAAAGTAGCTTTACCACCTTTGCTGGAGCCACCTGTGTCTTTACAACAGCTTCTTACACATCAAACATCGGAAGCTAAAAATTATCATGAACACATTCGAGAATACAACTCTTCTCTAGCGTTTGCTTCCATGGGTGCACAGATAACTCAACCTCCTGGCCACAGACCATACTGTTTTAAAATACACGGGCAAATTTATCACCAAATCTCTCCACTATGCGCTAACACTTCTACCTCTCCAGGATATGGACAGTTGTATGTTTTTGACACAGCGCAAGCTACTGAAGTACGCTTACAAAATAAAGCAAACTCTGCATGCAGCGAAAACTTACTTCTCCATGCTCAGAACAATCAACCCCTTCACTAAATCATACAAGCACATGCATGAAATCGCTCAGTCCAATCCAACAGTGTCTGTATGAATGGTTTTCAAGGAAAACCCTAGGCAGGATTTATGACGATACAATGCCCTGACATGTCACACCGATGTTGCAGCGATTTTCGCCGGAGAAGATGGCGAACCGCACTGCAAGCAAACACTTAAAATAACAACGTACATGTAGGCAAAATGATCATATTACCGTCCACATTTCCAGGAAGTCCAAGATACATGCAACAAAACTGTCAGGATGCCATGGCCATAGTACGTAAATTCGGAAAGCCTGATTTCACAACTGCGTCTCTCAAGAAGTATTTATTTCTTCTTGATTTCTGAATTCCTTTCTCACCGTTTTCCGTTTCTATTCTTACACTGCCGGATGCTACGGCGGGCGTCGGCTAGTATATTTTATACACATATACATATACATATACATATATATATATATATATATATAGTCCAAGACATGCAATTGGGAGGCAGCTAAAGGGCCAGAAAAATAGTAGCTCCACGCCAGACCAAGGTGGCACTATGGCTAAGGCTATTTGAATGTACCACCATCCAGATAGTTGGGCAGATAGTCTGCTTTTTATTAATCAAGACCTTTCCTGAGCATTTCACCCAGCTGGTCTGGAAAGAGTTTCAAAACATTGATGAGCTCATTGAATCATCTAGGATGGCCTTGCAATCTAGGAGAGCAGAATGGTCCTTTAGCGGACACCACGAGGATTACATCCCACAAAATCTGCCTCTTCCTTACAAGCCGAAGCCTGTTTCGAAGTCCCTGGGCCCATGGGCGTGCAACTTACTCGGGAATGAGGGGGAATGCAGATGGACAGAGAAGGGAGGGTTATATGCACTTACAAACCCCCTGACGATATTACATATGGGAGTAGTGTTTGTAAATGGATTTAAAGTTGAAGCACTCTTTGAAGCAACAATTCCATTGTTGATCATCAATATGTACTACCGTGACAGTGGGTGAAAGTAAAGACCAGTATAACTTGTATACATCCGACAAAATAAAACTGCCCTATGTATCGGTTATGTAGCGGTCCTCCCAAATCCACCTTTTCTGGTGATACTGGGGCGGGACTGGTCTAACTATAAGTGCAGTTTAGTACTGACTACTCCCAAACATAATTTAGGCCTAGTTATAGACGGGAATTACCCATCTCAAGCTGTCTCCACGCTGTATAAGCCAGCGGAGAGAGATACGGAAGACCAAGAGAGGGATGGGGAGGCAGAAATGTCATCACCCAGTGCCTCGATGAGCAAGGAAGAAACCCTGCCCCTTGAAGTCAGACCGGACCCTCTCTCCGACATACAATTTCAATTTAGAGAAACACCAGCTCCTTTCAAAAGGGAGCAGTGGAACGACAACTCCCTGAAATCTGCTAAAAATGCAGTCGTACTAGTCAATGGCCAACACACTCATCAGCCCATGCCATGGGGTTTTTTGTGGTAGAAAATTACTTATTGTATTGGGTAGGTGAGCATGAGGGGGAGGTGCGGAAGCTGTTTTTAATCCCACAAACCTACCAGTGGCAGGTCTGTGAATTTCCACATGCCCACCACCTCCTGGGAGGCCATTTGGGCACCGAAAAAAGTTTAGAGCATATTAAGCAAATTCCTAGAAGGGACCGAGCTCCTCTCGTTCCCCTTCCTTTGACTGATGTCCCTCTTTAAAGAATTGTGGTCGATATAGTAGGGCCCCTAGAGCCCTCAGCCCGAGGACATAAATATATACCCTAGGTTCTTGTCTATAAGCCGGACTCGTGTATAAGCCGGAGACCAAAAATCATACGAATTTTTAAAATAAAATCTTATCATAGATAAGCCGGACTCATGGATAAGCCGAACGTACTATAACTAATAGAAGGGAGGGAGGTCAGTGGTCTCACTCGCACCCATTTAATTTCTTTAAGGGGGGAGAGAGTGTGAGATACAGTAATCCCTCCTCCATCGCGGGGGTTGCGTTCCAGAGCCACCCGCGAAATAGGAAAATCCGCGAAGTAGAAACCATATGTTTATATGGTTATTTTTATATTGTCATGCTTGGGTCACAGATTTGCGCAGAAACACAGGAGGTTGTAGAGAGACAGGAACGTTATTCAAACACTGCAAACAAACATTTGTCTCTTTTTCAAAAGTTTAAACTGTGCTCCATGACAAGACAGAGATGACAGTTCTGTCTCACAATTAAAAGAATGCAAACATATCTTCCTTTTCAAAGGAGTGCAAAGCAAGCAGTCAAAAAAAAAATCAATAGGGCTTTTTGGCTTTTAAGTATGCGAAGCACCGCCGGTACAAAGCTGTTGAAGGCGGCAGCTCACACCCCCTCTGTCAGGAGCAGGAAGAGAGAGAGAGAGAGCCACAGAAAAACAAAGTCAAAAATCAATACGTGCCCTTTGAGCTTTTAAGTATGCGAAGCACCGTGCAGCATGTCCTACAGGAAGCAGCTGCACACAGCCCCCCTGCTCACACCCCCCTACGTCAGCGCAAGAGAGAGAGAGAGAAAGTAAGTTGGGTAGCTTCTCAGCCATCTGCCAATAGCGTCCCTTGTATGAAATCAACTGGGCAAACCAACTGAGGAAGCATGTACCAGAAATTAAAAGACCCATTGTCCGCAGAAACCCGCGAAGCAGCGAAAAATCTGCGATATATATTTAAATATGCTTACATATAAAATCCGCGATGGAGTGAAGCCGCGAAAGGCGAAGCGCGATATAGCGAGGGATCACTGTATTGCCGTCTCTCTCACTCCCCGCATGGCGCGGTTGGAGCGGCCGGAGCGCGTTCTTTCTGCTCTGGGCGTCGCCGAGTCAACACGCGTGCGTAGCGGTCATTTAAATTGTGATTTTATATGTAAGCATATTTAAATATATATCGCAGATTTTTTGCTGGTTCTCAGATTTCTGCAGACAATGGGTCTTTTAATTTCTGGTACATGCTTCCTCAGTTGGTTTGCCCAGTTGATTTCATACAAGGGACGCTATTGGCAGATGGCTGAGAAGCTAGATTGCTTACTTTTCTCTCTCTCTTGCGCTGACTATCTGTGATCCTGATGTATGGGGATTGAGCAGGGGGGCTGTTCGCACACCTAGACAATACGGACGCTCGTCTAAAAATGCTGAAAGATTATCTTCACGTTGCTATCTTTCGTAAAGCTGATTCCTGAAATGACATGCTGCACAGTGCTTCGCATACTTAAAAGCTCGAAGGGCACGTATTGATTTTTGACTGAAAAACAAACTCTCTCTCTCTCTCTCTCTCTCTCTCTCTCTCTCTCTCTCTCTCTCTCTCTCTCCCTCCCTCCCTCCCTCCCTCCCTCCCTCCGACGGAGGGGGTGTGAGCTGCCGCCTTCAACAGCTTTGTGCCGCGGTGCTTCGCATACTTAAAAGCCAAACAGCACCATTGATTTGTTTGCTAGAGATTGTTTTCTCTATCTATGTGACATTCTTTGCTCCTGACACACACTCCTTTGAAGAGGAAGATATGTTTGCATTCTTTTAATTGTGAGACTGAACTGTCATCTCTGTCTTGTCATGGAGCACAGTTTAAACTTTTGAAAAAGAGACAAATGTTTGTTTGCAGTGTTTGAATAACGTTCCTGTCTCTCTACAACCTCCTGTGTTTCTGCGCAAATCTGTGGCCCAAGCATGACAATATAAAAATAACCACATAAACATATGGTTTCTACTTCGCGGATTTTCTTATTTCGCGGGTGGCTCTGGAACGCAACCCCCGCGATGGAGGAGGGATTACTGTATAAGCCGGACTTATGTATAAGTCGATATTCTATTTTTTCATTTTCACAACTTTTTTCCTTAGATAAGCCGCGGCTTATAGACAAGAACTTAGGGTATTAGTTTTCATGGACTATGCTACCTAATATCCAGAGGCTATTCCTTTGCACTCAGCCACGTCTAAGGCTATCACACGGGAGTTGGCAAGGGTCTTTGTGCAATTTGGCATCCCTAAGAAAGTCCTTACGGATCAAGGGACGCCTTTTACCTTGGGAGACGGCCAAGTTACTTAAAATAAAGCATTTAAAGACCACAGTGTATTATCTTCAAACTGATGGTCTAGTTGAGAGGTTTAATCAGACTCTCAAGCAAATGCTTCGGAAGGTGGTCAGTGGGGACAGGAGGAACTAGGATCAGCTCCTCCCCCTCATTTTTTTTTGCCTATTGGGAAGTCCCACAAGCCACTACAGGCTTCTCGCCTTTTGAATTATAATATGGACAACATCCCCGGGGCATACTGGATGGGAAGGAGAGGCTCTTCCCTCTGCAAATGTATTGGAATATATCATAGAGTTACGTGATAGATTTGGAAAAATTCAGCGCGAACAACACCAGTCCACTATTATGACAGTGGTACAACTCTCTGAGAATTCCATCCAAGGGATCATGTCATGGTTTTAGTTCCTACCTCCTATTCTAAATTGCTAGCCCATTGGCAAGGCCCCTATGAAGTTAAGGAGAGGAAAGGTCTCGTCGATTATTTGGTGAAAGAATCCAATTGTCGGCCAAGTGAATAGGTATATCATGTAAACTTGCTGAAGCCGCGGAAGTAAAGGGATCCCGATCCCTCCTTCGCTCAGCCCCGCTCATTCTTTGCTCAGAAAAATATCCTTAACTTTGGTTCCAAATTAAATTCCAGACAGAGACAGGAGCTCGAAGCAGCTATCCTGTTTGTCTCGGATGTAGTGAATGAAAAACCAGGAAGTACCTCTCTGATTGCACAGGACATTGTGACAGAGCCCGGAGTTATAGTTTGAGAGTGCCCCTATCATCTTCCTGAAGCAAAGAAAGCAGAGGTGGAGCTTGAAATCAAGTGCATGCTGGAACTATGAGTTACAGAGGAAAGTAATTGTTCCTGGTACAGTCCGATAGTCTTAGTTAATAAGCCTGACGGAAGTTGGAGGTTTTGCAATGACTTCCGTCGACTTAATCCAAGTCTCCCAATTCGATGCTTATCCAATGCCGAGTAGACAACCTCCTTGAGAGTCCTGGACATGCAAATTATTTGACCATGCTTCACATGACGAAGGGTACTGGCAGGTTCCTTTAACGGTCTCCGCTAAGGTTAAGACCACATTTACGTCCCTAGTGGACACTGGCAGTATCATGTCCTTCCATTCAGGTTACATGGGGCTTCTGCGACTTTCCAGCATCTGGTGTATATATAAAGTACTCCGTCCTCATAACGCGTATAGTGCTGCCTACATGGATGATGTAGTCATTTACTCCAGCATATGGAAGGAACACATACAGCAGGTCTGAGCGGTAATACGGATGCTGGGCGAAGGCATGCTTTGGATCAATCCAAGAAATTTTTTTTTTTTTTTTTTTTTTTTTTTTTTTTTTTTTTTTTTGAGTTGAAAGAAGCTAAATATTTAGGCTACTTGGTGGGTCGGGGTACCGTAAAGCCACAATGTTCGAAGGTAGATGCCACATTGAAATGGCCCAGTCTGTGAACCAAGCAGTAAGTCGAGGCATTTCTTGGTTTAGCCAGGTATTACTGCCGGTTTGTACTTCGGTTTTCTGAGATAGCGGCACCCTTGAGTGATTTAACAAAGAAAAGGGCCCCTAACATTGTGGTTTGGACTGATTAAGACAGACTCTGCATTTGGTGACTTAAAACAGGCCCTTACATCAGCACCTGTGTTGAAAGCACCTAACTTTTCGCTTCCTTTTATTATCCAGATGGACGCTTTGGACAGAGGCCTGGGAGCCGTGCCGAGCCAAAGCGTCGTTGTCTAGCCTGTTGAGGTCTATGCGTCCCTCCATGGATATGCCTCCCCAGATCATCACTGACCCACCAACAAAACAAGTCATATTGAACGATGTTACACGCAGCATAATGTTCTCCACAGATTCTCCAGACCCTTTCACATCTGTCACATGTGCTCAAGGTGAGCCTGCACTCATCTGTGAAAAGAACAGGGTGCCAGTGATGGACCTGCCAATTATGATACTCTATGGCAAATGCCAATTGAGCTCCATGGTGCCGAGCAGTGAGCATAGGACCCACTAGAGGACGTCGGGCTCTCAGGCCACCCTCATGAAGTCGGATTCTGATTGTTTGGTCAGAAACATTCACACTAGTGGCCTGCTGGAGGTCATTCTGTAGAACTCTGGCAGTGCTCATCCTGTTCCTCCTTGCCCACAGGAGCAGATATCGTCCTGCTGATGGGTTAAGTACCTTCTACGGCCCTGTCCAACTCTCCTAAAGTAACTGCCTGTCTCCTGGAATCTCATCCATGCCCTTGAGACTGTGCTGAGAGACACAGCAAACCATCTGGCAATGGCACGTATTGATGTGCCATCTTGGAGAAGTTGGACTATATGTGTAACTTCTGTCGGGTCCAGGTATCGTCTCATGCTACCAGTAGTGACACTGACCATAGCCAAATGCCAAACTAGTGAGAAAACAGTCAGAAAAGATGAGGAGGGAAAAATGTCAGTGGGCTCCACCTGTTAAACCATTCCTGTGCACATGTTGTCAATTTCATTAACACCAAAGCAGCTGAAACTGATTAACAACCCCCTCTGCAACTTAACTGACTAGATCAATATCCCAAAAGAAAAGTGTTCCTTTAATCTTTTTGAGCAGTGTGTATATATATATATATATATATATATATACACACACACACACATACACAGTAGAGTCTCGCTTATCCGACATAAAAGGGCAGGCAGAACGTCAGATAAGCGAAAATGTCAGATAATGGGAGGTGTTAACAAAAAGCCTATTAAACGTCAAACTATGTTATAATTTTACACATTATGAACCTAATAATCATGTTTTACAACAAAACAACAGAAAAAATTAACTGAAAAAATGAACTTAGCAACAAAAAATAGAGTACGCTCATGCTCGCAACTTGCAGTTCTTGTTGCCGATTGATGTGCTTTTTTGTTTGCGGTGGGACGTCGGATAATCGAGACTCTACTGTGTGTGTGTGTGTGTGTGTGTACAGTAATCCCTCCTCCATCGCAGGGGTTGCGTTCCAGACCCCCCCCGCGAAAGGTGAAAATCCGCGATGTTCTACTTTAATGACAAATTACGAGAATAAAGTCAACATGTCGACTTTAATCTTGACATAAATGGCAAGAATAAAGTAGAAATGTCGAGAATAAAGTTAACATGTTGACTTTATTCTCGTCATAAGCGTCGAGATTAAATTCAACATGTCGTCACACTATTACACAGTACCCAGGTACATTACACTGTATTGAAAACAAATAAAACAAGTACAACTTGGCTTGCAGTATTATCCAGTAATATAGAAATTGTACAGTAATCCCTCCTCAATCGCGGGGGTTGCGTTCCAGAACCCCCCGCGAAAGGTGAAAATCCGCGAAGTAGAAACCATATGTTTATATGGTTATTTTTATATTGTCATGCTTGGGTCACAGATTTGCACAGAAACACAGGAGGTTGTAGAGAGACAGGAACTTTATTCAAACACTGCAAACAAACATTTGTCTCTTTTTCAAAAGTTTAAACTGTGCTCCATGACAAGACAGAGATGACAGTTCCGTCTCACAATTAAAAGAATGCAAACATATCTTCCTCTTCAAAGGAGTGCGCGTCAGGAGCAAAGAATGTTAGAGAGAGAGAGAGAGAGAGAAAAGCAAACAATCAAAAATCAATAGGGCTGTTTGGCTTTTAAGTATGCGAAGCACCGCCGTACAAAGCAGCTGCAAGGAAGAGAGCAATGTGAAGGTAGTCTTTCAGCATTTTTTAGAGGAGCGTCCGTATCCTCTAGGCCAGTGTGCGAACAGCCCCTCTGCTCACACCCCCTCCATCAGGAGTAGAGAATGTCAGAGAGAGTGAGAGAGACAGAGAAAAACAAACAATCAAAAATCAATACGTGCCATTCAAGCTTTTAAGTATGCGAAGCACCGTGCGGGAAGCATGTCGCTTGACAAAGCAGCTGCACAGAAGGGAGCAATGTGAAGATAATCTTTCAGCATTTTTAGACAAGTGTCTGTATCGTCTAGGGGTGCGAACAGCCCCCCTGCTCACACCCCCTCCGTCAGGAGCAGAGAATGTCAGAGCAACAGAGAGAGAGAGAGAGAAAAGTAAACAATCAAAATTCAATACGTGCTGTTTGATCTTTTAAGTATGCGAAGCACCGTGCGGAAAGCATATCGCTTGACAAAGCAGCCACATGTAAGCCCAGCAAGGATGGCAGCAATGTGAAGGTAATCTTTCAGCGTTTTTTGAGGAGCGGCCGTATCCTCTAGGGGTGCGAACAGCCCCCGTGCTCACAATATATTTGAGGAGTTTTATTTAATACGTAATATGCGCTCTGGTTGGGTAGCTTCTCAGCCATCTGCCAATAGCGTCCCTTGTATGAAATCAACTGGGCAAACCAACTGAGGAAGCATGTACCAGAAATTAAAAGACCCATTGTCCGCAGAAATCCGCGAACCAGCAAAAAATCTGCGATATATATTTAAATATGCTTACATATAAAATCCGCGATGGAATGAAGCCGCGAAAGTCGAAGCGCGATATAGTGAGGGATTACTGTATTTACACATTTGAACATAATGGGCCACATCCGACCTTTTAAAACCAAAGTATCTCCAGGCAACCGACGTGACTTCTTTTTTTCGGCAAAAGTTCTTCTGTATCATCATGCTCAACTTTATCATCAGCTACAGCTTCAGTTTCGGAATGTTCTCTGTCCATTTTCACCGCGCAATACCTACACTACCTATTTAGCGGTGTAGCAGTGAAAAAGAGCCCCCGCGCAACACATCTGTGATTAGCGGTGTAGCAGTGAAAAAGGTCCCCACTTGAACGGTTTCCCGCTACACCACGTTCCGAACGTCATTTAGGCAATTTAAACCGGTGTTGCGGTATAAGCGGTATAAATCCATATCATAACAAAAATAAAAAACGGTTTTTGGTAAGAACCGGTATACCGCCCAGCACTATACTCACGTATAAGTCAGGTCCTGAAACCCAAAAAAAATCGATCATAAAATCAGACCCCTGACTTATACACACATTCAAAAATGCGGAACTTAAATATATATTTTTTTTTTTTATATATATCTTCTTGCCTCCTCCAATCTCGCATCAGTTTCTTTGATGCATCGAATTTTGTTACTTCAACTACGGTTAATTTAAAACCAGTTACATATTTTCATCTGCTCTAACGCTCCATCGTAGATAAGGAATGCTCTTACGATAAAGGTATATGAGGGTGTGACATACAAAAAACACAAATCAGTGCAAACGTTGCTTCGGAACAGTTCGGTATTATTGTGTGGTTACGGGATTATACATAGAAAATAAAAAGGCAGTGTGGTCCGTGATTACTCTCTCAGGTGGCCGTTAGCATATCATAATCTCTTGGACCAACAGCGTGAGTTTTCCGCATTCGACTTACACAACCGACATTATAAAATACCAGAAATTGTACAGTAAAATCAAGTCCCGACTTATTCACAGGAGAACTTATCCGCGAGTATATACGGTATTTAAGGATTGACTGGCATCAGTTCAAGTGAATTTACTCACTCAAAAACACTGTGTTCAGTTCTTTTATTACGAAATCCGTAGCAAGAGCAACTTATAATGCATAAAACTTTTTCTTTCTAAACCTGACTGCACAAAACAAAGCATGGAAATGATGCCTTGGCTCATCTAAAACTCTAAAGCTTTAACCTCCTTAGCGTTGCATTTTATTCCAAAAAGCTTGTAAAAAAGCTTTGCATTTTTTTGGCATGAAAAATTACATTTTTATTAAATCTCAAAAGTATAATAATGATACAAATAATACTAGTAACGATGAATAAAAATATGAAATTAACAATAATAACAAAATTAATAATAACAGTAAAAATACTACTAATGATGCCAAAACAGTACAACATCTCAAAATGAGTCCTTTGTGCGGTAAATCTTAAAGCACAGTGAAAGACACAATTCAATGTCACAGTCGGCACAATACTACTGTGTTTCTTTTCAGATTTTCTTTCCAGATTTATCAGTTTTTGAATAGCACACTGCACAGGTATGAGTTGGATTCTGTTTTTTTCTGTTGGAGGTATATAATCAATAAAATGTCTACCAATAAGACGCTCTGGATTGATCTGTGATGTGCTGGGTGAACTGCGTCTCTTTAGCGGTAGTGTGGATGTTGGATGTGTGGCACTGATTTGTTCTACAAGCTGGCAAGTTGTATGAGATACAGTTTTGTCAGCTTTTTGTTTGTATAACATGAATGCATTCCAAATGCACCGTTCCACCAGATGACAAAATATCTTTCCGTAGAATTTCTTTTGTTGGCTGCACATAACAGGATAGAAAATTCTTGATCCACACAATTTACGCCGCCCATCATGCTATTTTAGTTGAAGGCAGCACAAGACTATATAACCTGCTTTTTGCCTTTTGCCTATACAGTGGCTGCAGCTGCAGTATGTACAGTGCTAAGAAAACATTTTTCTTGTTCTTTCATTTCAGTGCAAGCACTTTACCCTTTTGCCAAGCTACTAGCACATCTCACTGTAATTTAGCTCTGCCAAAGTTTTTAGGCATGCCACGACAGTTAGGATGCACTGTTCCATATGCATTAGTCTTACTTTGCAGCAAGATGTTCAATAACTGAAGAAGTATAAAAATTGTCCATGGTTACACAGCAACCTTGATCCAGCAGAGCAACTATCAAAGTCAGCACAGATGACATAGCAACGCCTTACTGATAATATTTTGGATCAAACATTGTCCCTTTCCCTGTGTACAGGACCAAATTCCAAATGTATCCTATTTTAGATTCACAAGCTTTATGCCAAATCTTCCTATTTTCACGATGTACTATATCCATGACAGTCTGCCCTTATAAGCCATGAGACTTTCATTGATGCAGACATCATGATCTGGAATGTAAACGCTCCAAACTTTTACAACAATCGCCTGGTATATCTCCCAAATTTTCTTCTTTTTGGGTGCTGGATGGGTATTCTCATCAACGTTTTCCTTGTTGGTAAAATGCATATATTTCATAATTAGTAAAAACCTACACTGTCATAATTTCTCCAAAGAATGGCAGCACAGACAGAACTTTTCAACCTGAGTGATTCTCAGTTCTAACGCTTACGCAAGACGCATCTATACAGTTGCCCGAGTGAATCTCGGGACTAATGCTTTTAGCACGGCTTTTGCAACCCAAGTAACGCTCAAATCTAACTCTAAGGAGGATAATTAAAAATACACTTCAGTGTAACCATTTCAGTTTAGATGTATTGTTATATGTACAATGAAACTCATATGTGCTCTTTTCATTACACTCCCAATCGGTGTGCATCTAGCTCCGTAGGATGTGTAAAACAAAAGAGAATGTAATGGGCTAGGTGGGCCAGCATTGGGTTGTTAAACCTTCATCTATAATGGACGCTGCAGGCAGACAACCTAGCAAGAGATGTGTCCTTAGATTGAGAAAACAAGATGAAGAATCTGTGATAAAATAATTCTAATTTCTGTTCTTTATCACAAGTGACTTAAAGTTCATTCAGACATGCACCTCCTGGTTCAGGGACAGTATTCACCCAACTGCAATCAGACTCATGAACAATCAGTAACCTTGTGCCACATCCACTGCTACCTGCACATATACTTCTGTCACTGTCTCTATTTAATACTAGGATTCTTTTTTATTTATATTAATTTATTTATTGTGTGTTTCTTTTCTTTTTTGTCTATGTTCACTGTCTGCGGGGGCACATGCAAGCAAGCACTTCATTGTACTTATACACATAACAATAAAGAATTGAATTGAATTGACAAGGATGCTTCAAACACAAAGGCATGTTTTCATAAATCGAAACCTCTGCTACTTCAAAGTGGACATATTTAAGTATCTTTCATTTACCTTTAGACCCCAGTGCCCTAAAGCCCCATTACAAAATGCAAGAACAGGTTTTTAAAAAATTTATTTAAAAATGCTTCACAACAGACTTTCAAGTAGCAAACATATACCATGATTGCGAAGAAATACCAAACTTGAGAAAATGCCAAACTTTTTCTTTAATAAGCACAATATCACTCTTTGTCAGGCCCATTCTAATTATTATTCCTGATTATTAGATGAAAAAATAATCCTTTTTTCCAGTTTAGAACAGTTGGAAATCAGACAAATGGGAATTCTATACCAACAAAACAAAATATCTACATACAATAGCAGTATCCCCGTCACTGCCAAAAAAAAAAAAAAAAAAAAAAAAAAAGGCCACTGCTCTGCTGGGCCCTTGAGCAAGGCCCTTAACCTGTAATTGCTCCAGGGGCGCTGTACAATGGCTGACCCTGCGCTCTGACCCCAAGGGGTATGCAAAAACTACCAAATTCCTAATGCAAGAAATTGTATAAGGCGAAATAAAGAACAAAAAAAAAAAATAATTAAAATTTGGAATCTTTTACTGATCATCTCACAGATTAACTATTGCACTATTAAATCCTGTTTTTCATTATACATGTCCCACATTAGTACTTTAAATTTTGTAACAGAATGAGAAATCACATCTGCAATTTCAAAACTGAAACATACCTTAGACTCAGTTCTAACAAAAATACTGAATAGATCGATCACTTTTCTGGCAGCACACATATTTAATATTACCAATAAATCATTACTGACTGATGCATTTCCTACTGGAGGGAAAAAAATGTACCTAAGTACATGGAAAAAGTAATTACCAGACAGCTCCATTCACCCCTTACACATTAATATGTATTTGATAAATGTTTTAAAATCATTTTCAAATCTTTTGATGAGGGAAATGCTCTCCAATGTTCTCCCCAGAAATTTTTGCCAGCCGGGTGGCATGAAAAAGTAGCTGGGTGGAGTGGGACAGGGAAATTTGGTGGTGGGGAAAATTAAATATGCACTATTTTTATTAGTTAATTATTATTAATTATGTTCCAATGCTCAATATGACTTCCTTTTTATTAAATTTAAGAAGTATCCAATTCAGGATCCTGCAACCCTAACAATTTTAAATAACAATTGTTATGACATCAACCAAGAGGCACAAGTATTGTCGCTGTTGTGAAGAAAAGTGAAAACAATGAGAAAAAAGTAAGGAACTACAAATAACGAAAAATAAAAAAATATTCTTCAAAGCCAACTTGCATATGCAGAAGATGTCTTCAGTTAAATATGTATTCTTCTTTTCTTCCTAGAGGCCCAGTTGTCTGCAGCTTTCCCATAATCAACATCCTCAGGATCTGGGCCCTCCAAGGAGATCTGCATGAGATTATTTAGTGTGCTTTGATTCATGTGATTTCTCAAACATGTCTTGATGTTAAGGGCAGAAAACCCCCTTTCACATTCAGCTGTGCTCACTGGGATCACTAGCCCAACATGAGCTAGTTTGGGTAAATTTGGAAATGACTCTTTGAGCTCTGATGTCGTTACCATTTTTAGTAAAATCTGTTTAGGACTGAAGTCTTTGTACGATTGACTTCTGATCATTTTTGACACAACTGTTCATTCTTGCCTGCTACTCTCATATTTTAAAATTGGACAGCTACCATTTTTGGAGTAATGATCGAAAAGAATTTCAGTAGACTCACTTGAATCGTGAGTTTCTGCATTGAAAACTTTTGAAAGGCTGGAAATAACTGGCATGTCAGGGAATCTTGCATCTAGGTGCTTAACAACTGTCTCTTGATATCTCTCTATTATAAAAAGAAATCCTGTCCCCTGTCCTGATAGCCTACGATACGTGATCTTCTCGGAAGATAATTTAAAGACCCGCGAGACGAAAGAGACCTGCCACGGTGCGTCTCACGGGAACATAGAACGAGAGTCTTGCAAGACACACCCTACTTAAAAGCAATATCAAAAAAAAAAAAAAAACAGTAGTGTAAAGGCAGTCATGCTGCACACACAGCTCCAGGGTTCTCAGTGCATATAAAGTGTATAAGGTCAATACGGTAGAAAAGAAATGAATAGGGTAGAAATGAAACGTTGACGAACAAGTGGAATGGAAAAAAAAGCACGTCCAATCCGGCTCAGAATTAAAAGACAATGAGTAAAATGAAAAAGTAGAATTTCATAAACACGTTTACAAACGTTGACGCTAAACACATGCAGAGCAGGTTAGAGACTATGAAACCAGTAAAATTAGAAAGGCTCAAAAAAAAAAAAAAAAAAAAAATGTGGAGAAAGTTAAAGGATATGAAAGTAGGAAAATTACAAAATATAAAAAAAAGAAAGTAAAGATCGCAGTAGAACAAACAAACTGCCTCATTTAACTATGCACCAGTCTAATTTTGGTTTTGCACAATAATTACTACACTATTGCACCTTAACACTTAATTCTACTTTACTCACATAATTTTATTTATTTATTATGTTCTACTATACTGTTATCTTTTAATCTATGACTTTTTGTTAATATACAAATTGCACTTGTTGACTTAAGGTCTATATTGCACATTGGTAGAATAATATGGAGCAGTTTTATTCTGAGTTCAGGGCCATGATTGCTTTTGGATAAAAGCTGTTTTTAAGGCGGTTTGTCCTAGATTTCATATCTCTGTATCTCTTGCCTGATGGCAAAAGCTGGAAGAGGCAATGACCGGGATGTGATGAGTCCTGTGAAATGTCTATTGCTTTTTGCGGCTTCGGGATGTGTAGATTTGTTCCAGACTGGGGTGGGTACAACCAATTGTTCTCTCCGCTATCCTGACGACCCTGTGGAGCGCTTTCTTTTCTGAGGAAGTGTAGCTGCCGTACCACACACACAGTCCGTACGTGAGCACACTCTCGATGGAACAATGATAAAAACTAACTTTGCACAGTTTCTGATAAGCGGATCAGGATGCATTTCACTGCGTGTTGTCTTGTATAACTATGCATGTGACAAATAAAGAATCTTGAGAATTTCAAAAACGGAGTTTACCGCACATGCATTTATTGGTTGCTTTGTTCATGTATATATATTTATCTGTCTGCTTATTTAAAAAGCTACATTTACCCCAGGAGTCAAAAACGTTCTGTCTAGCCCTTGTACAAAAACCAAGACAAAAGCTGGGATATCACCTTGGTAACCCCATGTACTTTTGGAACTGTGAGAGGAAAATAGCACGACTTTACAGACAGGGGTCCAATGGAGAACTCTACTTACTTTGATACTTTGTAAAAAAAAAAATTATTAACTGCTGATGATGTAGATCGTTTTGTCTGTGCTGAAATTCCAAACAGAGAAACCTATCCTGACCTCATTAAAAAGATTCAGCATATTGGGACTCGCAAGATTACAAGTATTGTTTTTACAGAAGTTCTGAAATAAAAGTGAAACTAATGAAATAGCAACAATTCAAAGAAAAAATAATCTTAAAAAAGTGTGTATCCGGAAAACCAAACATGGGGGTTGGCGAGCGAAGCCCCCTAGTTTATCATATATTGCAGTTTTGAATCACATTACATCACTCTGTGTATAAACAATGCGGAGATCTGACCATTCTTCTGCCAGACAATGATGAAGGCTTTGAAAATATCTCCCAGGAGTGTCTTTCAACTCCATGATGGACAATTATGTGGCGAGCAAACTTGGCTCAATTTCGGTAAGATTGACATCTTCTTACCTTTGCCAAGCCTTAGATAAGTTGGACAACAAAGGAAATACATCTGAAAACATCATCAGAGAGGAAACAAAATTGTATGTTTTAATACATCGGTTTAATCCTTCAGCTGTGATGTCATTTCTCTTTCCAGCACAGCAATGACATTCCTCATACACTGTTGTAGTGACTGTACTGCAGAGTCATGAGACAGCCATCTAGTGTCACTGGCCATTTTCAGCTTAATCTGGGGAATGTTCAAAACATTTTGGACTTCTGTTAAACCAGCCATCCTAACTGAAGAATTTTGGAAGAAATAGAACAGCTGCCTTAAGATGTCATTCAGTTTTGTTAAATAAGGTACAGCAATGGCAGTTGACCAAGAGTCCAGATGTTTTATCTTTAAGCAGTTTTACCACACCTTTCTGTTATCCCAATCATAACAGTCGCTCCATCAGACCCTAGTCCAACCAGATTAGCAATTTTCAAGCCTAGAGTGTCCATAGTCTCACTCAGTGTGTTGGTTATAGTTTCCGCTTTGCCATCAATCATACTGATACAAAACTAATTCTGACCTCTTTAGTGACCTGGCAAACATATTTAATGTAAATAATTAATTGTTTTACAACTAAGATGTCTGTGGTTTCATCACACAGAATACTGAAAACATTTTCAGTGTGTATATTTCTCAGTATGTTAAGACTTTATTTCTGATGTTAAGACATCCGCAGCTCTTGCATTATTCTTTCAGAGGTGTAATGTGCATTTTTACCAACATTGAGATGTTGTAAAAAGGAACAACCCATTTCTTTACAGTGTTCCAAACGGCTTTTCAAACAATGTTGTATGTGGCAACTCATTTTTTGCCAACCAATACATGGATCTTAAAGCTCCCACAAAGGCATCTCTCCTGTCAGTTATTTAACACAGATACAGATCTTTCAATTTGACCGATTCCAGTTTGCTCTAGTACACACTTTCCCAAAAGGTCAGCAGAAGACTCAATGTGCGTTTTACTTTTTTCATGGTCCAGCAAGCTTTCTTTTCGAATTCTTGTACATGGCATGTTTACCCAAAGTAACTCCCTCCTTGGGGGGTGTTTGAATAATTCATGCACAACGAGCACAACATACCATTTTCTTTGACCATAAGCCAATCAAAATCTTTAAACCATTGTTTGTTTATGCCGGATAAGCAGTGCTTAGATTTATAAATTGGCAGAGTGTGTGCTGAAGAGATTTCCCCTGATGGACCAGCTTCTGCAATGTCTTTGTCTGAAATTGCCACATCAGGAGTTGACGCTGCACCTTCATTAGTTTATGGTGTGTCTTTTCTGAAATAACTGAGCAGTGTTGTTTTCTGAACACTTTTTTTTACTCATGCTGGTATAATGTTTTGAAAAAATTCAAAGTACCTACGAATAAGAGTTTTGAGTGGGGAAAGTGGGAGCCTGTTGGATATTCGATGCACACTTGCACTACGGTAGGGCAAGATATGAACAAAAAAAGGAATGGCAGATGGGTCACTTGAACAAAACCCTCAGCAATTCAGTGACAAAACTTTTGCTCAGGACACAGTGTGTGCTGCAAGGGCTTCTGCACACTTTATGCAATATGGATGCAGGTCCAAAAATGAGCAAATATAAGAACAGCAGATGGGGTCACTTTAACAAAACCCTCTGCATGAGAAAATATAAAAACATCAGAGGGAGTCACTTAAACAGGAACCACAGTGAGTGCTACAAGGGTTTTTGCACTAGGAACACACCTAATGCTTAAACAACTATATATATGTATTAGTTTGCTAAATACTGAAGAACAACAGAGCAACTGTACGCTTAGCTGCACTACACAGACTGCACTGACACTGAGAACTGAGACGACACTTCCTGGCACCCTTTTTCTGATATCTGACAGGCTGGTTCCACTAGTGTTTTTTGTATTTTATTATTTACACTGACTCTGCATACACTGTAATTCTGAGTGCTAATAGGTTTTATAGGTTTATAACACCTTCTATTAACATATCACAGCAGTCTTCCTCTCACCACCCTACCTCCACATCCTCTTTGCTTGTGAACTACCACTCTGCCCCTGCTATTAGCATGTACAGCCCCCTCTCATCCACCCACCTCCCATACTCCTTGCTGCTGTATTAAGCTGCTCCGCCCCCGCTATTACCATGTACAGGCCCCTCTTGCCCACCCATCTCCCCATACTCTTTGCTTGTGAACTCCGCTCCGCTTTGTCCCCGCTATTAGCTTGTTCAGCATCCAGTGATTGGCAACATTCCACCCCGCCCCTCACCAGTTGCGATCCTGCTTCTAAAATATTTGCCCACCCACCCGCTCGTCCCTTGCCATCTCTGCAGATCATTAGATCTGTGGCTGTCATCTCACAATGTCATGCAAGATGACAGCCAGGCACTCACCTAAATTAGCCAGGCGGAGTGCCCCGCTAAAAGATTCTAGGGAGAACACTGCTCTCAGTAAATTTTATTGTTAGATTCAACATAGCCTTCAACAACACAGTACACTCTATTTTGGTAGACTGCATGGAAAAGTACTATAGACTCTCAGGTACTGTGATTGCATGGCTTAGTTCATATTTATCAATTCAATCTCTGGGCTCAGTACGGAGGCCTTTCTTTTCACTTTACAATTATTCTACTGGGAACTCTCCATTTTAAAATAATATTCAGTTTCACTAGTATATAGATGGCACTCAGCTGTATCTTTCTCACAGATTGACTTTTTTCCAATAACTGTCAATAAATTAAAAAAGTGAGAGGATGATAGCTACTTGAAAACAGAAATTAATTATATTTACTTTTTAATGTTTGTTCATTGGAGAGAATGGTAGACAAGAAAGTCCTGTTATTTTTAAATCAGTCATTCCAAACATTAGTTCTTCTGAATTGGTGTGCAGCTTTAGCATTAACTTTAAAACCATTATAAGAAACTTGACAAACGAGAGTAGACTATTCAGTCCATCAAGCCCGTTTGTTTAGCAAATAGCAAAGCTGTCCCAATATCTCATCCAAATATTTCTTTAAGGTTGTCAAGGTTTCTGCTTCAATTACATGTCTTGATAGTGCTTTCTGGCTTCAGTTTTAAATGTACTTCCTCTTAATTTCCACTCAGTCTCCTCTGACTGAGACTAAACAGGACTAATTCTATCAGAGTAGGATATGTCTTTTAAGTCCTGGAATGCACCTGGTTGCTCTTCTCTGCACAGTGGTTCTTGCTGTGCTGTCTTTCTTGTACTGTGGTGACCAAAACTGTACACAATACTCCAGATGTGGTGTATTATATAGTTTGAGCATAATTTACTTTCACTTAAATTCAACCATTTTTATGATATAACCTATCATTTTATTTGCCTTTCTAATTGTTTTTGTGCATCGCTTAGTTGATGGAAAACGTTTCTTAAACATATACCCCTAAATCCTTTTCAGTGGTTGCTTCCTGTATGACAGTGTCTCTCGTCTTGAATTTATGAATGATGCTCCTTTTGCCCACATATAGCACTTTTCTACATTAATCTGCATTTTCCAGGTGTTCTTCCAGTTCTAAATGTTGTCCAGGTCATTTTGAATTGTTTTTGCATCCTCCTCAGTGTCTGCTATCCCTACAACTTTAGTGTCATCTGCCAATTTGACAAGTTTACCAACTACCAGAATCAATTAATTAATATAAAGCAGAAAAAGACCCATGACGGACTCACCGATGACCTTGCTCCACGTGGAGCATTCTCCTCTTATCTGTACTCTTTGTCTACTACTGGTTAACCAACTAGAAATACATTTTGTAGGTTACCTCTGATGCCGACAGCTTCTAGTTTCAGAATTAATCATTGGTGTGGGATTGCATCAAATATTTTTTGAAAGTCTAGATAAATTATGTTGTTTTATTTTTGTAAACTATTCCATTTGCCACTTCAAAAAACTCAAAGATTGGTTTGGCAGGACCTTCCTCTCACAATCCCACTCTAGCTGTTGTTTAGAATATTATTTTCATGTAGGTAATTTTCTAATTTATTTTTTTATTACAGTTTCCATAAATTTGCAATTATTATGCTCCACTTTGTCTCCCTTCTGAAGATTGGAGTCACATTTGCGTTTCCAGTCCTCAGGTACTTCTTTCTAAAGTGACTTAATTTATGCCTAATAAGAATTAATAGATTAAATAGATTCTTTCAACACATTTGGTAAGATCCTATTAGATCCAGAGGCTTTATTAGTCTTCAATGTATTGAGGGCTTGAAGCACATCCGACTCTTCTATTTTAAAATCTATGGACTCAAGAGTTTGCTTTTACTTCTGCATGAGGCATTTCACTTGTTTCTTCCTTTACAAATACTTGGGTGAAATATTTGTTCAGTTCATTTGCTATTTCCTTCTCATTATTAATGGTTTCTCCATTTGTGTCCTTAAAGTTTTGCAAATTCTATTTTATCATCTTTTTACTGGAGTAGTACTGAAAAATTGCTTGCTGTTTGTTTTGGCTTCTCTACCAATTGTCAGTTCGGTTTCCCTTTTGAAGTTTCAAATTTATTTTAATCTCTTGCTGTAGTTTCCAGTATTCCTCTATGTCAGAACTGGCTTTTTTTTTTTTTTTTTTAATTTCTTTTACAGTTATCTTTTCAGTTTTACTTTTTTAACAATACTCCTGTTTATCCATTTTGGCTGATTCTTTAGTCGTTTAGTTTTATTTCTTTTCAGAATAAACTTATTTTGAGCCTGGATCACAAGATCTGTGAAATGATATGAACGGTCATTTATAGTAGTTAGGTTTTAGCTTTACCGTTCGATGTTTTGAAATTACTTCCTCATTCCCATAAAAAGTCTGCTTTCCTCACGTTAAAAGTCTTCATTTTGGTGTACATTTGTGTATTTTCAAAGATTCTCAATTTTGCCATGTTGTAATCACTGTTGCTTACAGTATCAGTAACTTCTGTTCTTATTACTCTGTCTTTATTGTTTGAAAAGATGAGATCTAGACAGGTGTCAGGCACAAGATAAACTGGGTGAAAAAAATAGTCATTTGCCATCTGCACCATTTCATTTTCCTCTTTTATACAGTATATACGATAGGGGCTTCTCATCATTGTTCGGAAAGTTAAAAAAATCCATGACCACTACATCCTCTTTGTTGCACATATCTTATTTGATTAAATAATATGTTAGCATCTAACATATCAGAATTTGGTGGTCTGTAGCAAATTCCAATAGCTAGATCTCTGCCTTTCTTCCTTACTAGCTCAACCCACAGTGATTCTGACATGATTTCTTCTTCCATCTTGAAGATGTAGGCCTGAATATTACTTTTCACGTAAAGCACCAAACCTCCTCTTTTCCTTCCTTGTCTGTCTTTCTTGAAGCATCTGTAGTCACTAGTATGTTTTTTTTCTCTATTTTTGCAACACACATTAACACCTATTTTTAAAACCTGTTTTTTTCTAACCTAATAAAAAAATACCGGAAAATTTAAGTGTTTCTAAATCTGGAGGATACCGATAAATAAACTCATGCACTTATTACAAGTAGGACTTGCTACTGCAATGTCTTATTCACAGGCTGTTTATTACTGACTACTTTATTGTAGCATACAGTAATTAAAACTGCTAATTACCTTTTCTTACTGCATGTATGTTAGCTATTTATACAAAAAATAAGCATTACAAGAATTATGAACAATTAAAAACTTGTTGCTACTGGTCCACTTCCAAGCGGTTTTTCTGCCATGGGAAAGACAGTGGGAGTCTTAGAATCCAAACATGAAAGTGTATTGTTTTCTTATTAGATTTCCCAGCAGAAACCTATTCTATAGAATGCACAGGAGAGGTCTGGGTGGTCAGTTGGCCTAGATCTTCAGAATTGTGACCATGGACCCGGACACCCCACCAGTTTATTTTCTCCAGGGAAGCTGCTGACTAGAGTTTTTGTCATATCCACTGTCAAATGGCAATATCTTAGCAATAAGATTAATGGACATATTTTCTTAGGATTCTTTCCCATGAATTATACCTGAAGTTGCTTTGTCTTACTTTGTGTTTAAATTAATCTGTATTTCTACATGTATGAACATTATGTAAAGTTTTTGATCGTCTTTTACCTATAAACCTGTTATAGTGCTCCGAGTCTGCACTCAAAAATAAACTGGATTTATTATTTTAGACTTAAAACTGCAATTTTACTGTTTATTAACTTTCAATTTCTTTTATTTGTGACTGTAGATAAATTTCCACCAATATTTTTAAGGTTGTTATCTGTCTGTTTACTAAGCACCATGGGTATGATAATGGCTCACTTTTCAATAAATCATTACAATAATATAAGCATGAATCAACTGAGGAAATAAAAGGTACAGTACTTAAAAGCAGGTTTATATTCCTCAAACATCATACCAGGTCTGGCTATTATGCATTGAACAACATTTCACACACAACACAATTAAAAAAAAAAACAAAAAAAAAAAACATGTATTGCGTACTACATATGTGAAGAATTTCATATAGTAATTTCCAGTTAATAAAATATTAGCAAGAAAAACACATAGCAGCATCTCTACCTAACAGCAATCTCCAATTTGCTCTTTCATTGTTTAACAATATGCTGTAATCTTTAGTTTTTTATTTATTTCTCGAGGTTTGATGCATGGGCGGCGCAGTGGGTAGCGCTGCTGCCTCACAGTAAGGAGACCTGGGTTTGCTTCCCGGGTCCTCCCTACATGCAGTTTGCATGTTCTCCCAGTGTCTGCATGGGTTTCCTCCGGGTGATCTGGTTTCCTCACACAATCCAAAGACATGCAGGTTAGATGTACTGGCGATCCTAAATTGTCCCTAGTGGGTGTGTGTGTGCCGTGCGGTGGGCTGGCGCCCTGCCCGGGATTTGTTCCTGCCTTGTGCCCTATGTTGCCAATTGTCTAGATTTTTTTTTAATAAAGTACACAATACATTAAAAATTGCCATTTATTATAGTAAGCCTACCGCACAAAATGAAACACTCCTATTAATTTTACCAATTTACACTTTTAATACTCTCTGGAATACATTAGATTTTTCTACATTTAAAGGCAAAGAATGGCATATTTCAAAAGAAAGTAACATTTAAAAGGTGTAGAATCAATTTCAGCTTTGGAAATATTAAAAACATATTACATTTAAATCATACATATCTTAATCATGAACTAATAACTGTACTATTTTAATTTTAAGAACAATAAAGTATAAAATCTATAAATACTAAATTCCAAAGTAACTGAAGAGTAGTCACTATTAATGGATTCTCTCTCTTTGAGCATAAAAACTACGATTCAAAACACTAAATAATATGAAAAAAATTATACAGGGATTTTAAAACATAAATGCTCTTACTGTTTTGACTCATGGTGACAGACTTCCAATGTTGGATCATTGTAAATAAATGCTGCTTCCAGGTCATTAACTCGAACTCTGTAAATTCTACACTGCTTACTGTTAAGTTTTATTCTGTTCAAATTGGGAACTGTTGGAAATATGGTTAACTCCACATGTCCCTAAAAAAATAAATAAATAAATAAATAATTAGTAAAACTGGACAAGAACCCACTTGTCATTTCATTAAAAATATATGGAAAACCTTGCAGGATTTGATTTTAGTCAGAGGGAGGTGGGAATATCACCAATTATTTATTATGTTTAACTTAAAACAGCAGGAACAGAATACTTCATTGCTGAAAATGAATCCTGTAACATTAAATTTGTGCTATATGTTAATTTTTTTTTAACCTAAAGGAATGTTCATTAGTATAACAATTGAAACCTGACAAACTTAGCAAGAGCACTTGTGACATGGTACATGAACAATTGGGATACAGTTCCCTGCTACAAGTAATTACAGCAGTTAAAAATCTGTCCAATACAATGGCTACTTCTGGATTAATACACGGCAATAAGCAATAATGCAATCTGATCAATTAACTGACACAGTTTGAAAACAACACAACAAACACTAGTTGATACATATTCAGAAATAATAATCACCCTAAATTGACAAGCTTCATTTCACAAAGGCAGTCTTAAAGATTGAAAAAATTCATAAAAGGATGAAGAGTTTTCAAAAAGTATGAGGATCAGGTTTGTGATATTAGACATTTTAATTAATTTGGACTTCTCCATTGTTCTTCAGTCAGTGGTATTAACTTGATAATGTTTTCTCCATAAACTGATACAAACATAAATCTCAAAAACAACTGTCATGACCCTGACAAAGTGTTTTATTTATGCAATAATTTTTTTTTATTGTTTAGTATGGATTTGAAACAGTACGTATTTTTGGACAGAAAAAACAGGTCACTAATTAAGAAAAGGGTTAGAATATAAACCTGAAGACCACTGAGGCTCTCCAGGATCAAAGTTGCGGACCCCTGCTTTAAAAAGTATTAAGACATTTGCCTCAGGAAATTTACTTTGTGGACACTTCTACCTGTGGCTGCTGAAAGTGTGTGTGAAGCTAATACTTGTAGGCAAACAAGCCAACAGAGTGCAACTGGCATGCACAATCTACAAAATTGTTAACTGTAACCTGATTAAGGGTTTACATGGCCTAATAATCAGGTTACTCACAGGGAAATCTATGTCTGTTGACGTGGCAATAACCCAGGCTCTATAACTAGAATAAGCGTAAACATGGCATACTAGAAATCTGATTCCCGTGAATGATTGTGTTATTAAAGTGCATGTAAATACACTGAATGACTCAAGATTCTTCTTTATTTACTGGAAAATGTCTCTGACATAGGCACAATGTACTGAATCTGAAAGGTCATAGGTATTTTAATATACTTAATTTTGCATGCTTCTTTGGTATTTACAAGCACAAAAATGAGGTACAATTGGTTGGATATATATATATCCATATTACTAACCGAGAATGCTAAACCGGATGATGGACGCAGGCACATCCGGCAATGGGCCGTAGCTGCAAAAAGACGTACTGCGCAGGCGCAAAAAGAGTCCGCGAGAGTCGGCTGAGGAGCCGAGAAAGGCGGACAAAAGAGGGCGAGAGAGGTGGATGAGGGGACGCGAGAGGCGGACAAGACCACAGAAAAAAGGAGTGAGCACAGGAAAAATTGAGAAATGAGGAAACGCAGGCAAAGCACGAAACACATTGCACACGAGACTAGACCCAAAAAAAAAAAAAAGAGGCTCGCGCACAACAGCAAGGCACCCCCCCCCCCCCTCCCTACAGGCACCGGACGGGACACACACCAAGAGGGGGATTCAACAAGCCCATGGAACACAAAAAAAAGAACACAAAACCACCCCACAGACCCTACAAGCAAGGGACGGGACACACACAAACAGGGGGATTCAACAAGACACAGGAACACAAAAAGAAAGAAGACGCTCGCGCGACAACAATCCTCAACCCACCCCCCCCCCCACCCCACCCCACCCCCACACACACACATCCATAAGAAGTGACACCCAAAGCCACATATTCTAAAGTGAACATCAACACCTTCACACTAGACAGCATAGGTGTCAGCATTGGTGGATCTCCTTACAATAAAGCACTATTAACCGTTCAACTGCAGAAAAGGAAACATATTAACAGTGAGTGCGATCCTCCTTATTACTTATCCATATTTCGCATGCTGAGAAAGAAACAAGTCATGAATACATGGTCACGGGTACAAAACGAAAAGGAAAGGATAACAGGAACAAACACACGAACACGAAAGAGACAACAAAATAGACGGCTATGCAGCATAGGTGGATCTCATTACAATAAGGCACTATTAACCGTTCAACCGCAGAAAAGGCTCCATATTAACAGTGAGTGCAATACTCCTTATTACTTATCCATATTTCTAAAAGAAAAAATGACTCGACTCCAAAAACGCAAAGCTCAACTAAAGCTTCTAACTAACGATGTACCTAAAAGTAAAAACTTTATGAACTGCATTAGATCCTACAATAGTTCATTTAATATGCACAAATCTACATCCTAGATCCACATGACGCAATCTATCAATCAAAGTGCTGCATCGCAACAGGCACGGATTCAAAACGAAACACCTCCCGTCTCAGACATACGTTAATGGCAGCGAAGGCTACAACGGGCTTCTCACACAGCACAGGCAAATCGATTACAGCTCCAAAACAACACGTCCCAAATACTACACATGCAACAACGCGCCTCTCAAATGGCACAAGCAAAACATACACCAGGAAAATTCATTCGGATTAATGAATGTCATTTGCAATCATTGTCATTTAGTTCACTTCCCTGAAGAAACAACTGGCAATACAAGTTATACATTTACACGTTGTTGTCAAAAGGGTCAAATTAGACTGCCTTCTTTACATTCATATACTGAATATCTACAGAAGCTTATAACTGACGATGTACCTGAAAGTGAAATCTTTATCAACTACATTAGATCCTACAAATCGGAATCCACTATGAACATTAACGGCGGCACTGCACGTGACATCCGTCTTGAAAAAATGTTGTTTATTGATGAATGTTCAATGGCATGAACAAACGTTTATAAATAATAATATTCGATTTGGAGGAAAGGTACTTTTATGAGGAGGAGATTTTAGACAGTGATTAGCTATTCTTCCAGATGCCATGCACTCAGCTATTGTTCAGTGCACCTTAAAATACGCAGACAATTGGCATTGCTTTCAAAAGATACAGTTAGTAAAAAAGATACGATGTCCAGAACCAGATCATAACAATTGCTTATTACAACTGAGAGATGGTACACTCACCAATACAGATGGACTTCACCCACATATTATTACAATTCCTCAAGCCTTTATCTGCGACGACTTAGTTACAGAGAGATTTGGAACAGCAATCTCATTAGACCAAATGCCCCTTTTAACACAACGCACTATATTATGTCCAAAAAATATTAATGTGGAAAACATAAATACCCAAGTCATTCCATTACTTCCTGGAAAGACAACTCTTTCTAAGCTCTGACAAACTTGACTCTGATCACAACAATAACCATCTTAAATGACCTTACAAGTTCTGAGCTGGAATTACCTTTTACACTTAAACGGCGTGTACAAAGAAATTTTCAAATAAACCTTTACACTGTGCCACACACTTTATTGTTTACTTTCTATTTGCATCATCTACACCGTCACACTATTCTATATCTCATTCATACATCACGCTCTTTGTCATTTCCCAACACCAGGGGTTGGCGAGCGAAGCGAGCAGGGGGCGGAGCCCCCTAGTATATATATATATCTTATTACAATAAAAAAAATCTTGGGTCGAGACGTGATCTTCTCGGAACGACACTCTGACATCCTGAGAGACTAGACTTTACAACCTTTGGAAGCAAGACCCATGAGACGGTGACTTTTGCATGTCGCGCCCTATTTATAAACAATTAAAAACAAGATCACGGACATCTAACCTCTCAGTTTTGGAATGCTTTTGACAGACACACTTCATGTGCTCCCAGCTCTTAAAAATGTTATACGTTCTAGATACCATGTGAAAGACTTAGCGAAGAAGAAAGAGCAGTGCGTCAAAAAGAGACACAAAAGCATTGGAGAGAAAAGAATGCACAAAAGAACAATAATAATCTATGTGCAAATCCATAAAATAAGGAAAGTAATAATCAGCCCGGACCAAGTGAAATTGAAAACCTCGTAGGTCCAATTGGGGTCAGAAATAAAAGACTTCATAAAGACGTTCAAAAACGTTAGCGCAATACACATGTAGAGCAGGTTAGAGATTATGAAAGTAGTAAAATTCAAAAGTATCAAAAAAAGAAAGTAAAGACTGCAGTAGCACAAACAGAAATTATTACTCGGTGAAACAACGGAACAGCAAAATGAGATCGAATATATGGACACAAGTGATATCTCAGAAGTATGTAGATATTGTAAGGCTTTTAAGTTTAAGTCGGAGACTTGTACATCGTGAAATTCATGTTGCCATCAGGGAAATGTAGTGTTGCCTCCCAATGAAGAGGCATATCCGCGAGAATTAAAAGATTTGTTGTTTGGAGAAAGTGAAATCCACAAACACTACAGGCAAAATATCCAAGTCTACAATAAACTTTTCGCGATCACATAATTCAATGCTCAAAACATAGATTTTAAACATAGACACAATAATGGACCATACGCTATGAGAATCTGTGGTCCCGCAACAATTACAGCTACAAATTTAAATTCAAAGAAACCACAAGTCAGTCAGATGTATATTTATGATCACAACATAGAATCGAAAGAGTATGTAACAATTCCCATAAAAATAACAATCTCTTTAAATTGTATATCCGGATAACCAAACCCGGGGGTGGGCGAGCAAAGTGAGCAGGGGGCACAGCCCCCTAGTGTATGTATATATATATATATATATATATATATATATATATATATATTTACCAATTGAAGCAAAGGCTGATTAAAGTGATTTGTTCAGGGTTACAATGCAAGTCAGAGAGGACTGATCTAATAACGTTTTGTTTTAAAATCCAGTGGCATAATGCAAACATTTTGAAAAATACAGCACTAAAGCAGTAGGCCTACCTGTTAAACTTGAATCTAAAAAGCTATGATGCACAAGATTTTCATACCATCAAAATTTACTTTACTTTTTCTGAAATAATTTTCTAGGAAGAGTAACACTGCAATTTATAATTTCATTACTGAAAAAGTTATAAAATATATTATTTACTACGGCTTTTAATGCATTTTTTTTCTTTCTTCTATCGTCATTTTTTCAAAAGCAAATAAAATAATTACTGCTAATGCAACCATGAAGGCAAACATTAATAAAAGATAAAAGAAATGTAATTTCCATCTGTGTAACACTGGTAAGAAAAAGCTTAAATAATCAGAAAATCACTTTTTAAGTTATTCAAAAAAAGTTAACACAATCTATTAATTATATATACAATGTCACAAAAAATGTGAAAAAGGGAATATAACCTTATGTTTACATAAAACAAATTAAATAATACTTTTTAAATGTAATATAAAAATTATGTGACTTAATAGAGTCGCAGTTTAAAATAGAAATATTATTACAGAAAAATATTAGGAAAAGACGTAAATAATATTTCTTCACAGACTTTCAAACCTCTATATCAAACATGGGATAGTAACTATGTTATTTCTAAAAAAGTTACCCTTAAAAATGATTTACTGACATCATACTTACAATAACAGATTTTCGCTGAAAGTTTATGTTGTTAATGCAGACGACCTGGTGGGTTGTAATTACAGAAAAATGGGCATTAGAACCAAGAAGCAATCATAAATGATTTGTCTGAGGTATAGTACTAATTTTACATGAACAAAGTAAACATAGTATTAACTGCAGATAGCAATTAAAAAGTAACTGTAAAGAATACTTATAATTTATATGGCCGTGGGCTTTCAAAACCCTTATCTCCTTTCTTCTTATTCATTCTGCACTGACAAGCCGATCAGCTGAAATGATTTAAATATTAAAAAAGAAAAGTTAATTTTTATCATTATGCTCAAAATACTCGTTTTAAAAGCTAAAACGTATTTACTTACAAATGCCGTAAAATTCACTGGGTGAAGTCAACGTTAATTCCGAAAACAGTTATTCTTGAAACGATTAACAGTTTTTTTGCCATAAATGCAATTCACAAGAATCTAACTTTACACAATTGGAATGAAATGCAGTTCCATTAGCTTTAAACATTGTCCTATATAAAATTATACGTTACTTAAAGTTTACTGCTTGTGTCTTTTATGGACAAGACAAGGCCAAGCATAGTGCAGCAAAAATAAATTTCTAATACTTCTAACAAAAATACTGTAAATCTCCCGCCAGTACATTCGCTACAAAAAGCATCCATTTTGTACGTAACCTTTGACCTTCACTGAGCGAAACTGAATCTGCAAATATTTATCTTAATCTTGAAATATTTACAATGCTGTTTGACTCGAAAGAGATATCGAAAGAAAGAATATCATTTATAAGTTTAACAAAATGTACTACTGCCGACTTTATTAACCTTTATAGCGGAAGTAGATGAAGTAATGCCTGTGATTTGCAAAGCGCATGCGCCATATTTTCATGTATCCGTTTATCTTGTGAGTGCCTGTGTGAAACTTTGCGTGCGTGCGTGCGTGTATGCGTGTATGCGTGTTTGCGTTTGTGTTTGTTTGTTTGTTTGTGTGTTTGTGTTTGTGTGTGTGTGTGTGTGTGTGTGTGCTAAATCTTTACGCATGCGTACTTAATGGGTCCACGCTCTAGTTGTTTTGCATGCGCCTGCGTCACTGATGCGTAGGCAGTTTCTCGAAAGCCTTTCTAGGGTTGTTAAAAGTGTATTTTTCCCCCAAATTTGCCCAGGTTTGAAAGAATAACAAGGAACAAAATATTGATATTGTGGTATGCGGGTTTTGGAGTATTTAAAAGGGTATTCGCAACGCCAAAAAAAACTATAACACTTAGGGCAGGTTTATGAGAAGGCGGTCGCTACCCGACCGGAGACATTATGGGCGGATCTGAAGGCGGGATAACTGTGAATCAAATTCGACTTCAGCAAATCATATTGTGGTAATTTAGAACTTCGACGAATGAAATTATTGTTACTCTATGACAATCAAAAACTCCCCTGTCCAATTATCAACGTTTGAAGTTGTCTATCGCGGTCAATCACCTTTTTATTTAACAAATCGCCTATCGGTGTTATTTGTCATTCTTGTCCCACTTTAGCCAATTGCCTTATGGATACGTAAAAAAGAAAGGTGGGAGTAATTTCTAAAGGTGGACGTGTAAGATAATTTCTAAAGGTGGACGGTCAAGATAAAGTGACTGTAAGAGACGGAGTGTATACGTATTCGTAAACTACATTTGCGACGATAGTCTACTAGTGCCAGTATCTTACACTATAGCACTTTGTCGAGTGAATTATTAATACTGCAGTATATTTTTACCACCGTCGTTTATGATTAGCGGTTCTGAAAAAATAATGATAATAAAAGTTTGGATACGAGATATTTATCGTTACTAAACAAGGTCTGAAGAAAATTTTAATGAACATAACAATACAAATTTGTGTCCGCCTAATTTTAATGGACTGACGTAGACTTAAGTGTGGGCTCTGCTTGATTGAGTCAGTCAGATTAAAACAAATTTTGACTGTTGTTGTTTACTCGAATGTCCAAATGAAATAGTCGCCTACATTTAACAGGTCACCTTAAAGACGGGCGATAAACGTATTACAATTTTAAACTTTGAATAAACTGTCAGAGTTAAATCTTTACTTCTATAATACACAGCCCTAAAATCTGTTTTATTACTTTCATTACTATTTATTTATTTATTTATTTAAGTATTCCTAATGTTCCATTGTAGCCCCTTCTGCCTGCAGATCAGCCTCTGTTCTTTGTTTGCTGATGTCTGTCAAATATTCTGTCTGTTCTCAACACACCAGCAGCTCTACTGAGTTTCTTGCCTGTGGATCTCGTATTCAAGTTTGTTTTTAGCTGTATTATGATTACAGAATATTATAAATCACAAACTTGACACTCTCAAGTTCATGTATCAGGGAACAGACAACGTTAAGAAAACTGGCAATAAAATTGTGACTTTAAAGAATCCATTGGCTGTCTCTGCATGTTATCAATGTTAAATGTAAGAAACACAGTTATCATAGTGCTAACAGTCACCTTTCAATTATTATTTTTATAATGAAGTTTACTATGTTAAATGATCTGTGAAGAGCAAATATTATAACTTAAAAAGAGTAATAATTTTACAGTTTTTGTGACTGTGCACCCGTTAATCAGGGTATTCACTTATTTGACTTAATTGGACCTTTATTACTTTTGGGATTTTAAATACCTCTTTAAGATCATCAAATATATGTTTATTAAAATACATATTACTTATGCAAAAGTTACATTTAGAGATTAAAACATGACATATGTTTGTTTATATCTCATTGAGCCTCCATTTGACTCCATCAGGTTTTAGTGGTGTGCTAAACACATCGGCCTGTCTTTAGTGTCTCTGAGACTGGAAGAGGACAGGAGTCCAACTGTACAGCAGGCACTGATGTGCTTCAGCATCACGACTGGTAACAAGTTAGAGATGGCAGATAGTTCAGCTGGACATCATCCTATATGACTACCCAAGCAGACGGCATATTAAGAGCACTGACTGTGTCTACTCCAGTAGAACTGACCAGATGGCCCTGACATAACAACCTGTACAGCTGTAAACGACTCCACTTTACTGGTCATTTTAGCACACACTGCAGTGAGGCTGTCAAGTCTGAACCATTAAATTATTCAGTCTGAACAGCTGGGAATTTATTTTGGCAATGATATTACTGGTAAGGCATTTTTTTTCTTGTTTGTCATAGGTTGATACTGAAAAACTGGTTTAAATCAATGTACTATATATATATATATATATACAGTGTATCCAGAAAGTATTCACAGCACATCACTTTTTCTACATTTTGTTATGTTACAGCCTTATTCCAAAATGGATTCAATTCATTTTTTTCCTCAGAATTCTACACACAACACCCCATAATGACAACGTGAAAAAAGTTTACTTGAGGTTTTTGCAAATTTATTAAAAATAAAAAAACTGAGAAATCCCATGTACATGGGATATATACTGCTCAATAAAATAATAAAATAAATAAAGGAACCCTTTTAATGAGAGTATAGCATCAAGTCAATGACACTTCTGGGCTATTGATCTGGTCAGTTAAGTAGCAGAGGGGCTTGTTCATCAGTTTCAGCTGCTTTAGTGCATTGGGGGGGGGGGGGCAACAATGAGATGACCCCCAAAACAGGAATGAATGGTTTAACAGGTGGAGGGAGGCCTCTGACATTTTTCCCTCGTCATCTGTTTTTTCACTCGTTTTGCATTTGTCTACGGTCAGTGTCACTATTGGTAGCATGAGACCATACCTGGACCCTACAGAGCTAGCACAGGTAGTCCAACTTCTCCAGGATGGTGGACACATCAATATGTGCCTCCCACTGCCGGAAGGTTTGCTGTGTCTCCCAGCACAGTCTCAAGGGCATGGAGGAGATTCCAGGAGACAGACAGGCAGTTACTCTTGGAGAGCTGGACAGGGCCCCTCATAGAAGGTTCTTAACCCATCAGCAGGACCCACTGTTATCTGCTCCTTTGGGCAAGGAGGAACAGGATGGGCACTGGCAGAGCCTACAAAATTACCTCCAGCAGGCAGGCAGGACACTGGTGTGAATGTCTCTGACCAAACAATCAGAAACAGACTTCATGAGGGTGGCCTGAGGGCCCAATGTCCTCTAGTGGGCACCGTGGAGCTCAATTTACATTTGCCATAGAGTACCAGAATTGGCAGGTCCAGCACTGGTGCCCTGTGCTTTTCACTGATGAGAGCAGGTTCACCCTGAGCACATGTGACAGACATGAAAGGATCTGGAGAAGCAGTGGAGAACGTTATGCTGCCTGTGACATCATTCACCATGACCAGTTTGGTGGTGGGTCAGTGATGGTCTGGGGAGGCATATCCATGGAAGGATGCACAGATCTCTACAGGCTAGACAACGGCACCTTGACTGCCATTAGATATTGGGATGAAATCCTTGGACCCATCGTCAGACCCTATGCTGGTTCCTCCTGGTGCACGACAATGCTCGGCCTCATGTGGCGAAAGGATGAAGGAATTGATACCATTGACTGCCCCCCACACTCACTCGCCTGACCTCAATCCAACTGAAAACCTCTGGGTGGGACATTATGTTTCGGTCCATCTGATACCTCAGCCTGTCCAGGAGCTCAGTGATGCCCTGGTGCAGATCTGGGAGGAGATCCCCCAGGACACCATCCATCATCTCATTAGGACATTGTCAGGCATTGGGGGATGACATACAAACTACTGAGTACAATTTGGAGTTGCTGCAATGAAATTTTGGCAAAATGGACTCGCCTGCCTGTCTGCCACATCATTTTTTTCTTTTGATTTTCGGGTTGTCTTTGAATTCAGCCCTCTCTCTGTTGGTTGATCATTTTCATGTCCATCCTTTCGTTCCTAACACATCACCATATCAGTAGAGATAGCCAGCAAGATTTTTTTTCCCATTGAGATCTTATGTGTTTTCGAAGTGTTCCTTTAATTTTTTTTCAGCAGTTTATATATATAAATATAAAAATCACAGACACACACTTAATGTCAAGACCTTAGAATAACGAGGTTCTAGCTGTGAGTTATGGTTTCAGAATGCTGAGCTTCAAAAGTTTTTACTCTCCATTTATCAGGAGTATTCAATCCTTTTCCATTAATTTTGTTCCTATACTGTATATACAAGCTGCATTTTCATTTTAAGGCAATGCAAGTTTTATTGAAAATGTGATTCCTAAATAAAGATAAGTAAGACCCTTATTGTTGTAGACTGTGTTTGTAAGTAAACAGCAAAGTCTTGACCATGATGCTCAGTTTCCAAGCTGTGGGATTACCGGTGAGTCCAGCAAAGTGCCATCTGTAGTCCATGATGATAAAAGTGGAGGCTCTGCTCACATCTATCAGTTCTAGTTGTGTTAATACATGAGAAGCCTGGGCCAGCACAAATGAAACAAAACACTCAGTATTGTCACTGACAAAAACAAAAGTTTATTAATAATGATTCAGTATAAATTGTACAACCATGTCAAGAAATATTTACAATTAACAATAATGATGGGTCAGATGAACTGAAAGAAAAAATAATCTTCTTTGTGCATTCTAACAAACAGACTGATCGGGGAATATATTGAAGCACGCCCACTTCTATATATTACATATAAATAATATGTAATGGGGATAGACATGTTTGCTTGTAATGTTCAAAAAAAGGAATAAAACTGTACAATGCAGTTATAAAAATGAAAGAAAAAATGCAGATGGCATGAATTGGCTAAAACAGATACACAGACAATTTCAAATATATAGAACTTAATCAACAAAGTGTCCTTTATTATTTACATCAATAGTTAAATCAAATATACACAACTCCATTATGCACAGTCAGTTTAACACTCAGAAATCAAAAAGGCCAAAGACAAATAAAGGAAGTTGACACATTTATTAGAGGAGGCGCTGAGATGGAATCCCAAGTTGAAAAGCCTCAGTGATGCTGTCTGTCCTCGTACTCCAACAGTTGAAGCTCAAGTTTGTCAAACTCTTCGCTCACCTTAAAAAAAAAAAAAAAAAAAGATTTACCTTTACCAATACTAAAAGTGTATTAATGCATATTTTAAATTTCACTTTAAACATATATTTACATTTATATCTATTTAGTTTATATTCTTGTCTAAATTCACTACAAGTAAAATGTTATTCTGATTAACAGAATAATGATGCTGAAAAGAAAAAGAAAGGACCATCTGCTCCCAACACCACATGACGTCGCTCTCACTGTCTGCTGGCCCATCAATGAACAGACCTTCTGTTTCTTACTCACAGAGACACTTTCTGTACTTATCACATATTCACTGAAGCCAAATGAGCCTCTGGCATCGATACATCCAGAATGATGAGAACTCTGTCGATCTTCACAAAAGTGCCTACAGCTCTTCACAACACTTCATCAGGTAGTAATAGAGGCCATCTGTCAGCTCCTCGTCTCCTACTGTATAGAGGTCATTACCCAGTGACCTTTAGGATCTTCATAATTTTTTAAACAATTTTGATGACACCATTTCAGATACAACAGCCTGTTGGACAAGCAAATACAAGAGTTTGGTGCTATAAAGTCATCATAGCTCTCTGCTACTAGATGTTGTTATCTGAACTAAGTTACCAGCAAGTGATCATCTGCTCCATAGTCCTTTATGATGAACTCCAATAGTTTTTCATGTTGAGTCCTCCTGGAGGCCCTGCTGATCTCTGCAGCCACAACAACCTGAGCCCCTTGTTCTCGAGTCAGCTGCCCCACTGCAGCCCCACAGCCAGCCTGCTCTCCTACACGGTGGACACACAAATAAATACATCAGACTGTCACATGAAGTATTTGTCTTGTGCAAGCTGTCTGGTTTTGGTCTGAACACTCCTGTTTTCTCATAAAAGTGGACAGTTTGGAATGGAGTTCAAACTGTGAGAGTTCCTCTGTAGTTCACTACAAAAACTCTCATTCATGGTGATTGCAATAGTTTTTTTAGAATACATCAATTATTTCAGAGTATTATGAATACACCTATCTGGACATTACCTAAAGTAATACGCAAGTCACAGACATGTCATCCTAAGATAAAAAGGATATACTGTATACAGTGCTCTCCACTATTATTGGCACCCCTTGTAAAAATTAGCAAGAAGGGTTAGAAAAAAAATCACAGTTTGCTGAAGAAATGTCATCTTGCACTGAAAAAATGACAAACATCTGACTTTTAATTGAAACAATTTCATTCAAAGAAAAACAAAGCCCTCATCAAGAAATACATATTTTTAAAATTAACATTTTATAAGGGGTGTCATTAATAGTGGAGAGCACGTTAAATGAATGCCACAATTAAAGGTATGCCACACATGAAGAAAAATATATATATATATATATTATCAGTATCTTTAAAAGACTGACAGTAAAATCAAACGGTCCCTCCTAGTCAGATAAAGAGCAGACTGAGAGAGGATAAGAGATAAAGTACTGAACTCCTACACAATCTAAACACAAATGTAAAGTTACATAAAGCCTACAGTTCATATTCAAATACCATCAACGTGTCTATTCCACAGTCTACTGAACCAGCAGGGATGTCCTTGGAAAAGAAGGAAAGAAAAATAAAAATACACGTGAAAGTGAAACACTACAAGTGAATTACAAGTTTATGAAATGGGTGTTTGCAATTTACCTTATTGTTCATTAACATCCAATTTCCAGAAGATATTCTTGTAACAAACTGACTGAAAGGAAAAAAATATAAATGTTACTTGTAATTAAATTGAAAGGCTCTGCGAACATCGCGACTGTCAGTCTGAGTCACATACAAGTTAGTGGCGCACTGCCCATTGCAGGAAAGTCCTTAACAGTTTAGAAATGGCAGGCATAATCTGCACAAAACTACCATGACATTCTATTAAAATTGACAGTACAAACACATCGCAGATTATTTGGTATTACAATTTAGACACATTATTCCAACATAAGGAACTAAACTGAAAAGAATAAAAGGTAATATCGCGCACCACTGTAGTCAACGTGAACTTTATCAAAAGCCTGCTTCACGACAGAATAACTGATCGAGCGTTTCCTAGATGCTTATAAAAGATTTTTTCGTCTTCCATGCACAGTCGAGGAGTTCTCGTGAAACTTGCCTTGTGGAACTGAAGAGTTGCCAGTACCGCTGAGTGCTGGTCCACTTCAAGCACTGAATGTAAATCAATTACTACAGCGAAAATCATTATTAATAGAAATGTAAAGGTTCACGATACAAACATAACCATGCAAAACAAAGTTATTAAAATACGAAAAAAACTGCAACTTTCAAACGTTTTCATTTCGAAGCACACTTACTTCCATTGTCAAAAATACGAGCAATTAGTTTTGTCGCGTCTTCTTCTTTTGTCTAATGGAGTTTCATCGCCGCAACTTTTTTTTGGTCTCCTTTCGTTTAATGGAATTTCGTCGCTTGCTACAAGTGCAGGTTATTTATGAGGAAACTCTATAAGGCAGAACCTCAAAGAGATGGGGATCACGAACTGTGAAACGTTTGGTTAAAGTTACACTTGATAGACAACTTCAAGCGTTGATAATTGGAGAGGTGAGTTTTTGATTGTCATTGATTAAGAATAATCTCATTCGTTGAAATTCGGAATTAGCCAATACTATCCACTTGCATTTACAGTTATCCCGCCTTCAGATCCGCCCATAATGTCTCCGATCTGCAGCAATACCCTTCTCGCGCTCGCCGACTTTTGTAATGACGCGATTATCGCAACGCCCTTTCCCAGCGTCAATCACATCATGCCCATTGCGAGACAGTATTGACGAGCTCACTGCAAAGTACGCTGCCGTTAATAATAATAATAATAATAATAATACATTTTATTTATATAGCGCCTTTCCCATGCTCAAGGCGCTTCACAGTCAGTTACAAATTACAAAATTACAAATTACAGCAGTTTTGTATTTGGACAAACATAAATGACTTCCAGTCTCACACTTATGCTATCCAACCATTCTAAGCTCTTTAACGTTTCTAACACTTTCTCGATATAAAGTACTGTTTTAGTTTTTTTTTACTATTTTGAATGGTTGTTGATTACGTTATTGATTCTCCTGAAGCGTTACATTATAGTAAAAGTAAAAAATCGTATTACCATTCAGTGTTTCAAACAGAATGTATCTTATGAAACTCATACCTAGAGATTTTCAATCTATAAATGTATTTCATATTCCCACTAGCAAATTATACACATGTGAAACAATATTAGGCTTAATTAATTATTAAACGCTTTTCAAAAACAGTGCTACATATAAAATTGGTTTTAAACTTGACAGGGAAACATTTTAGGAAATTTTTGTCTTGTGTATACAGTAGAATTATATTGTTACTGTCTCTCCAGAATAGTGATAATATAGTAAAATACAAAAAATATAAATTGAATACAATATTATACAATATAGAGTATAGATATATTCAGGTATATTTCAAATATTTATACACAGTGTTTTTCTTACAATGTTTGTTATTATGATTGGCTGTTCAGTAATTCCACAACTAAAACACTTTCTCTGAAGCCATACTGAGGGCCAGTGGTTCTTTACTATTTGCCAGAAGGGGGGAGTAAGAAAACAGTTGTGCAGAATGGCTGATTGTGTAATAATCTTTGCAGAATGTCTTTTAGATATCCTGGACAGAAGACAGCTGGGTGCCAGTAATATTTTGTAGCTTTCACCACCCTACCAGGATATGATGCAGCCAGTGAAGACGGACTCCAGACTGCACCTGTGAGACATCTCAGGAAGGCATTGGTGAACTAGGCAATAGACAAAACATACTGTACCCTCATCAATTCATCAGTGATTGTTACTGTATGAAATTTAAACAAGCTCACCATTTCCACAGCACCCCACAAAAACAAACCACAGCGTAATCCGTTCTCTGAAGTCTATATCCTGCTCCTTAATTTTCAGACATTAAAGGTCAGATTGTCCAGGGACCGCTGAGTTAGCAGATAGACCTATTGTCTGCAAGCCATTTCATTATTGTTGGTGATCAGTCCTATGATGGTGATGTCAGTAGCATTTTTAATGATGGAGCTGGTGTGGTGTCTGGACACAAAGTCACACAGGGGATTTGCACACTACCCCACAGTGTGCCTGGGATGAGGATGAGCATAGAAGATATGATGCTGGCAATCTGAAAAGCCAAGGTCTGTTCACTATGAAGTCCAAAATCCAGTTCTGTTGGCACAACAGTATTGAATGCTAAGCTATTGTTTATAAACATAACTCTGTAAGAGCAGTTTTTACATTATCCAAATGGGCCAAGATGATATGGAGTATAAGACTTAACTGCTGTACAAGCATGCATCATGGAGATGATGAAGGGGAGCAAAGTTATGTACTAAGTTCAAAGTTAGTAAGAAGTCCAAATGAGTGCAGTTAGTTATAAAATGACTTATCACATACAACACACAGACTGTTTATGAACATAAAAAAGCATAAATAAACAAATAGGCACATTTTAAATATTACAAAAGATGTAAATCATGGAACACATATATTGTCCCTTTCTCTCTCATATTATATATATATATGTATATATATGTAATGGGCTAGAATTCAGTATTCTAAAAAAAAATGAGATTTCGGTGTGTTGCTTAGTGTCATGGGCTATAAACCAGTGTTTTAAAGAAAAGGCAGAATTTCTGGAAAATTCTGCTACAGGTTATTGCTGAAGGCTATCTACAGGACACAAATATTTACCTGTCTTGCTAAAGAGTCGCCTGCTGACTGCTTTGATTTAGTATCTTATCTACACACAATGTATAGATACAGAAATGTCTGCATCCTTGGAAAATTAACGAGTTCTGGGGACATTGGTTTCTAATCAAGTACTCAAAGTAAATGTGTTTACACTATTTGTTATACAGAGGAAATTGGCTTGCACCATTGTTTTCACTGATTACCATGTTCATCTATGCAGAAATTGAAGTATATATATATTTCTGGGAAAAGGAGAATAAAGGAAGAAGAGAACAGAGAAGTATGGTCTGAGACTTGGGACTGCTGTCTGTTTCTTTTATGCTTTACACCATATTGCTGTGGCTACACCCTGTAGCAACAGTGACTTGTACCTGGCCCAGGTTCCCCTAGGCCTGAGGTCGGTAACATATACAGTATATATATATATATATATATATATATATATATATATATATTGTGAGACTTTCCCGGACACCACCAGTCAGAGACCACATCTTTATAAAAAGCACACGTTTATTACACATTAAATAAACACAGTTCCTCACTCCACACAAAGCACACAGCAATAATCACCCTTAAATCAATGTCCTTGGCCGCCTTTACTCCTCCAGGGAGCTTCGTCCTTCTCCCACTCCCGACTCTGGCTCACTGACTGCATGGAGGCGGCTCCTTTTATTCCTGCCCGGATGTGCTCCAGGTGGCTGATGATGTCCATCCGGCAGCACTTCCTGGTGTGGCGGAAGTGCTGCCCTTTGAACCGGAAGCACTCCAGGCGTCCCTGGTCGATCCATCCGCCATCTTGCCAAGTGTGGCGGAAGTCATCACATCCGGGTCTCCTGAGGCTTAAAGCGCCCCCTGGCGGTGGCCACGGTTCCCAATAGTACCAGTCCTCTTTGTCCTTGTCCCGTGGTCCTCTTTTTATCCAGGGCGACTGCCCCTTTGTGCCCCGGAAGCTATTAATGTCCCTTTCCGGTCCCTCCAGGCATCCCGGCCAGGTAATCACCGCAGTCATCTGTGACAATATATATATATAATATAAAAAAATCTTGGGTCAAGACGTGATTTTCTCTGAGACACTTTAACGTCCTGCGAGACAAGGAGGACAGCTGCTGTACAGGCTTTTAAATGATCGAAGCACAGCATAATTTGCAGATCACGCAGCACGGTTATACAGATACTGTATATATCTCTTAATTATAAAAAAAAAATTGCGAAGAGACGAGACTTTTTTCCCGAGGACGAGACGTGATCTTTTGAAGAGAGATCTTTTGAAGAGAGATCTTTTGAAGAGAGACAGAGACATTTTAACTCCCCGCGAGACGAACAAGTCATGTCATATTTACAACCTTCAGACGCAAGTCCAGTGATACACATATAGAGCAGGTTAGAGATAGTGGAAGTAGGAAAAATCGAAAGTCTCCAAAAATGAAAGTAAAGATCGCATTAGCGCAAACAATCTGAAAATATTACTTAGAGCAGCAAGCCAACAGCTTCTCGAGCAAACATGAGGTGAAAAAACACCTGTTACTTGTTTCCCAATGCATCACCGTTTAAGAGAGGTTTTGGAGGAGTGTTAGCGTCAACAAACTGAATATATTACTCAGGGAAATAACGGAACAGCGAAAAGAGATAGAATATTCAGGTGCTGTACGGGCTTTTAAACGTTCGCAGCTCCGCACAAAATGCAGATCACGCGTCACGCAACAGCAGCAGCAGCAAGCCAACAGCTTCTCCAGCAAAGAGGAAGTGAAAAATACACCTGTTACTTGTTTCCCAATGTAACACCATTTAAGGGGGTTTTCGGAGGAGCGGCCGCGTTTCCTTGGGGTGCATGCAACCACCTTCTTTACAACAGTATCTACCGCTGGGTAGGGGCGGAGGGTAGGCGAGCGAAATGCACATCATGCGTGAAGTCAGCAGCAGCACGCCAGCAGCTGTTCGAGCAAAGAGGAGTTAAAAAAATATATTAGTTTAAGAGGGGTTTCGGAGAGGCGGCCACTGGCAGGGGGGAAAGAGATTGGCGAATGAAGCGAGCAGCGGCATTGTATATAATGCCTAAAACTAGCCGGCAATGTATGAAACGATTTATATTTCACACATTTCCTAGGCATTCTATAGAATGCCAAATGAGAAACTGGCAAAGTATGAAATACATCTCCGATTCGTTTCGAATATCACGTGGCAAGGCACGTGACTTTTAACGCGCACCTCAGGCTTAGAATTTGTCAGTTGCACTTTGCGGTTTGTTCGGGAGTGTCAAAATACACAATTTTACTTAAATTTGTTCAACAAAAAATTAGTTTTTTACTGTGCTCCATGAAAATGGAGGAGCAAGCTGTAGTGTTGGAGAAGGAGTCATGGTCTATAGACATGAAACAACGATTCGACGATGAACTGTCCAAAATTCGAGTTAATGCTGCAAAAAACAGTATTTTCTTAACCGAAACTACTTACCAGAAGTTAATAAATGATGTACAAAAAGCCAAAATGACTACTAAGAAGGAACCCAGGGACTATTGGTTGCTGAATCGCTATGATGTGATGATTGTAGAAAACAAAAGTAAACTCATTTATCCTGTTAAAGAAGGCGTCAGTACTATACAGTATTACGTCACAGACTCAGAGTTATTTCACGTACTTCATGAAGCTCATTTGGCTATTGGACACGGAGGACGTGATAGAATGTTGAAAGAACTTTCAACCAAATACAAAAACATTACACGTCATGATATTGAACTGTACATCCACCTTTGTGAACCTTGCCAGAAAAAACAGAAAGGTATTAAAAAGGGCATTGTTGTGAAACCTATGATTTTTTCCGAATTTAATCCCCGTTGTCAGGTAGATCTTATTGACTTTCAGTCTCAGCCAGATAGAGAATACAAATTTATTATGGTGTACCAAGATCATCTCACAAAATTTGTGATTCTTAAGTCTCTAACGTCAAAAAGAGCTGAAGAAGTAGCCTACAACCCAGTGGACATATTCTCTTTGCTTGGAGCGCCATCTATATTACAGTCTGACAATGGCAGGGAATTTGCCAATAATGTGGTAACCAGCTTGAAGGAGTTTTGGCCTGCACTGAAGATCGTCCATAGGAAGCCTCGCCATTCACAAAGCCAGGGTAGTGTCGAAAGAGCTAATCAAGATATCGAAAATATGCTCTGTACTTGGATGCAGGACAACAAATCTGACCGCTGGAGTGAAGGACTGCGTTTCGTTCAATTTATGAAAAATAGAGCTTATCATTCTGGGATCAAAAGAACACCATACGAAGCTCTTTTTGGCTGCAAACCTAAAGTAGGGCTTACAACGTCTTTTCTACCAGAAGATGTTTTAAAAGACATAAATACAGAGGAGCAGCTAGAAAAAGTAATAGAAAGTGTCCAAACAATGGAAAAAGGTGAAACTAATCAGATTATGCAAGAAAAAGAGCCTGTTTTAAAAAACATGGATGAGATTATGGTCGATAGTGGATTAAACCAACATGATGAAGACATGCTTACCAAAGAGATTTCCGCTTCTGATACCTGTTGTGCAGGGCCGGATTTTCCTATAGGATAACTAGGCTTCAGCCTTGGACCTCAAGATCAAGAGGGGCCTACATTCAAATTGTTAGCAAAATTAAAATTACAGTAATCCCTCGCTATATTGCGCTTCGCCTTTCACGGCTTCACTCCATCGCGGATTTTATATGTAAGCATATTTAAATATATATCGCGGATTTTTCGCTGCTTCGCGGGTTTCTGCGGACAATGGGTCTTTTAATTTCTGGTACATGCTTCCTCAGTTGGTTTGCCCAGTTGATTTCATACAAGGGACGCTATTGGCAGATGGCTGAGAAGCTACCCAGCTTACTTTTCTCTTTCTCTTGCGATGACTTTCTCTGACCCTGACGTAGGGGGATTGAGCAGGGGGGCTGTTCGCACACCTAGACGATAAGGACGCTCGTCTAAAAATGCTGAAAGATTATCTTCACGTTGCTATCTTTTGTGCAGCTGCTTCCTGAAATGACATGCTGCACGGTGCTTCACATACTTAAAAGCTCGAAGGGCACGTATTGATTTTTGTTTGTCTCTCTCTCTCTCTCTCCCTGCTCCTGACGGAGGGGGTGTGAGCTGCCGCCTTCAACAGCTTTGTGCCGCGGTGCTTCACATACTTAAAAGCCAAACAGCCCTATTGATTTGTTTGCTTTTCTCTCTCTCTCTGTGACAGTCACTGCTCCTGACACGCACCCCTTTGAAGAGGAAGATATGTTTGCATTCTTTTAATTGTGAGACGGAACTGTCATCTCTGTCTTGTCATGGAGCACAGTTTAAACTTTTGAAAAAGAGACAAATGTCTGTTTGCAGTGTTTGAATAACGTTCCTGTCTCTCTACAACCTCCTGTGTTTCTGCACAGATCTGTGACCCAAGCATGACAATATAAAAATAACCATATAAACATATGGTTTCTACTTCGCGGATTTTCTTATTTCGCGGGTGGCTCTGGAACGCAACCCCCGCGATGGAGGAGGGATTACTGTACACTATTCTAAAAAACAGTGAACACTAAAACACTGAACTGAAAATAAGGAGAAATTCTACGCATATGACTAATAAACAAACATAAAAATGTATTGGTTAAGATCAACGTGTATTACGTATTTTATTATCTCTCATGTAATTTACAAACTTAAAAATGGAAGGTGAAAGGGCCTCATAAGTGAAATAGCCTAGGGCCTCTTTTCATATAAATCCGGCCCTGCTGTTGTGTGTGTTTAAAGGAAAACGAGTGATGCACTTGCATGCAAAAAGTGTCGTCAAAAAATTCATACTTTCTGTGGCCATGCTAGTAAAGATGATGAAATGGATATTTTGTGCACCCTTTGTTTCAAAACTGAAAATGCTATTGAAGGTAAAATAAATTCTAAAATCAATCTGGAAATACAAGCCAAAAAAATGAAAATGAATTCGGAAATAAAATTTCCCACTGTTTCTTTGGGAACTACTGTGCGAGTTTCTATTCCTGACGTCAACAAGGGGCGAGGTGATTCGCGCAATATATTGGCAGTTGTAATGAGTGTGACAGAGGATGGTTTCTACCGACTTGGAACTTCTGAAGGAATTTTAAACCAAGTATATGCAAGATCACAATTCACTTTATGCCCTAAGAACTTGCTTAGAATTGAAGATATTCCTGACCATGAAATTCCTCTCCGGTCAGTTGCAATTGCTCAGTCCAGTGGAAGCGGCCAAGGATTCGTCAAATGTATGTGTAAAACAAAGTGCCTAAATATGAAATATTTTTGCATGAAAAATGTAATGAAATGTAATTCAAAATGTCATTCAAGCCTACCATGTTGCAACAAGTTGGTTAATTTTAATTTATTTTTTATATGAAAATTTTGTTTCCCTTAATAAGAAAGGCATAAATTTTGTTTTGTACAACTTTCATTTTTCTTTACGTATTTTGAATACATTTTTTTTAATGGCACTCTCATTATTTTTTCAGAATAACATTTGTATTTTTGAGGAATGCACGTCATTTATATAATAGCCTTATCAGGACCTTTTTTGATACTTTGCCTAAATAGCATTTGTCATTCTATAGAATGCCTAGGTATTATATACAATGCCTAGGGAAAGTGTGTAATAATTCTCATATTTCATACATTGCCTAAAAACGCCGGGCATTATATACAATGCCTAGGTATTCTATAGAATGCTGGCTTTTCATACATTGCCAGTAACATATATATATATATATATATATATATTCACGGCATTCGTAGTCTGTGTCACAATCTGTTAGTGTGGGTGGTTACCTACCAGGTAACGCTTGTGGTTGGCCAGCAATCTGCTAACATCTGCCACGGTGCCCTCAGTTTGTGAGGAGCAGATCATAGAATGGTTGAAATAGTTTACTGTCAAATAAATGCAAAGAGTACTCTTTGCATTTATTTGACAGTAAACTATTTCAACCATATATATATATATATATATATATATATATATATATATATATATATATATATATACACTAGCCGACGCCCGCCGGGAATAGGAACGGAAAGCGGTGAGAAGGGAATTCAGAAATCAAGAAGAAATAAATACTCCTTGAAAGACGCAGTGTGCATGTAGAATTTCCGGCCAAGCAGGATTACATGTGAAAGTGATAAATAAATCAGGTTTTCCGAATTTACGTACTATGGCCATGGCATCCCAGTAGTTTTGTTGCATGTATTTTGGACTTCCTGGAAATGTGGATGGTAATATGATCATTTTGCCTACACGTACGTTGTTATTTTCAGCGTTTGCCTGCAGTGAGTCTGATAGTTCCACGCGCAGATCTTGTTGATGTAATCTGAGATAGCTGAGACGCGCACCCTCTGTTTTAACATACGCATCTACTACTTACTGTTGGAATAGTTTGCCACTGGAATGCAAAATACTAAATGTATATTCCTCATTTCTAATCTGTATGCGTAAAATTGGCATTGAGTAAGCCTTATTCGCTTAGCGGTTCTTTTATCGGGAACATGTAAATCTTTGTGCCAGCCAATGTCTCCGTAAGGGAATAAAAGTGAGTAAACCATAGGATCGCGGTTCATATTGAGCGTGGAAATCTGTTTACAGGAGTTGCCTATGGGATAGATGCAAATGTCCCTTTCGGCGGGCGTTTCGCCATCTTCTCTGACGAAAATCGCTGCAACATCGGTGTGACCTGTCGGGACATTGTATCGTCGTAAATCCTGCCCAGGGTTTTCCTTGAAACCCATTCTTACAGATGCTGTTGGATTGGACTGAGCGATTTCATGCATGTGTTTGTATGATTTAGCGAAGGGGTTGATGGTTCTGAGCATGGAATATAGCTGGAGAAGTACATTTTCTCTGCATGCAGAGTTTGTTTTATTTTGTAAGCGTACTTCAGTAGCTTGCGCTGTGTCAAAAACATACAACTGTCCATATCCTGGAGAGGCAGAAGTGTCAGCGTATAGTGGAGATATTTGGTGATAATTTTGCCCGTGTTTTTTAAAACAGTATGGTCTGTGGCCAGGAGGTTGAGTTATCTGTGCACCCATGGAAGCAAACGCTAGAGAAGAGTTGTATTCTCGAATGTGTTCACGATAACTTTTAGCTTCAGATGTTTGCTGTGTAAGAAACTGTTGTAAAGACACAGGTGGCTCCCGCAAAGGTGGTAAAGCTACTTTACCGTTGTGGCAGCACCTTGAGTACTTGTTGGATGTATTACGCTCAGCTGGCCAGTATAGTGCATGACATGGAAGAGGACGAATAGGAATCGAGAAATGCCGTGTCGGCTGCTTGTGGTCGGGACGGTTTTGAAGTGGATGCAGGACGAACCAGAAAAGAAATATATATAAGAGATAAAATAAAACAATCTTGGGTCGAGACGTGATCATCTCGGAGAGACTCTTTGAAGTCCCGCAGGACTACTTGCACATCACAGCACAAGCACTTTAGTAATTTTAATCCTGTAACTGAGCAGGAAGTCTAAAATGAAGCCCACTACTTTTTCCCTAGATCCAGTGCCAACAAAACTAGTAAAAAGTGCAATGGATGTTCTTGCAGCACCTATTCTAAACATTATCAATAGTTCATTATTGCATGGCACAGTACCTAAAGCACTAAAAGTTTCAGTCATTAAACCATTATTTCAAAAGTCAGACTTAGACCCACACATACTAAATAATTATAGGCCTATTTCAAATTTACCCTTTCTCTCTAAAATACTAGAAAAAGTAGTCGCCAATCAGCTTCAGACACACCTTACGTATTACAATTTATTTGAGAAATTCCAGTCTGGTTTCCGCACTGGTCATAGTACAGACACAGCACTAACGCGGGTTGTAAACGACATTCTGATATCCTCTGATGAAGGAAACTCCACTGTAATTATGTTGTTGGACGTAAGTGCAGCATTTGACACCACTGATCATTCTATTTTGATGCACAGGATAGAAAATGATGTTGGGCTTATAGACACCGTGCTCGCTTGGTTTAGTTCTTATTTATCAAATCGATTCCAATATGTACAGAAATGTGCTGACAGTACTCCATCATTATACACAGAAGTTCAATATGGTGTCTTGCAGGGCTCAGTACTGGGACTTTTACTGTTTTCACTTTACATGCTTCCACTGGGATCTCTCATTAGGAAACATAATGTTAATTTTCACTTGTATGCAGATGACACCCAGTTATACCTTTCATTTAAATCAAATGAAGTTTCTCCAATGTTGTCTTTAATTAGTTGTGTTAGTAATTTAAAGGAGTGGATGAATGAGAACTATCCATCCATCCATTTTCCAACCCATTGAATCCGAACACAGGGTCACAGGAGTCCGCTGGAGCCAATCTCAGCCAACAAGGCAGGAACCAATCCCGGGCAGGGTGCCAACCCACCGCAGGACACACACAAACACCAAGCACACACTAGGGCCAATTTAGAATCGCCAATCCACCTAACCTGCATGTGTTTGGACTGTGGGAGGAAACCGGAGAGCGCAGAGGAAACCCACGCAGACACGGGGAGAACATGCAAACTCCACGCTTTGAGGACCCAGGAAGTGAACCCAGGTCCCCAGATCTCCCAACTGCGAGGCAGCAGCGCTACCCACTGCGCCATCCTGAATGAGAACTACTTGTCTTTAAATACAGATAAAACAGAGATGTAAATTGTGGAGGGAATGACGCTGATCACAACAATATTTTGTCATCATTTAACTCAGTTGGAATCCCCATTAATTTCGCTGAATCAGCCCGCAATCTAGGAGTTATCTTTGACTCTAGCATGTCATTTAAAGCGCATATTACAAAGTTGTCCAAAACATGTTTCTTCCATCTTAAAAATGTTAGGAAATTAAGGGGCTTTCTAAATAAACAGGATTCTGAGAAATTAATTCATCCATTTATTTCTAGTAGGATTGACTACTGCAATGCAGTGTTCACTGGAAGTTCAAACTGTTCTTTATACAGCCTCCAGTTAATCCAAAATAGCTGCTGCAAGAATTATTACAAGAACAAGAAAATACGAACACATAACTTCAGTTCTTAAATCCTTACACTGGCTCCTGGTTAAGTTTAGGGCCTCCTTTTAACATACTGTATAAAGCATTAAATGGCCAAGGTCTGGCTTACTTGTCTGAACTTATCATGACTTACAAGCCAGAGCGCACATTAAGATCTCAAGATGCCGGTCTGCTTATGATTCCAAGGATTAATAAAATAACAGTGGGAGGTCGAGCTTTTAGTTACAGGGCCCCTAAACTGTGGAGTGGTCTGCCTGCTACTATAAGAGATGCCCCTTTGGTCTCAGCTTTTAAATCCCGGCTGAAGACTCACTACTTCAGTTTAGCATATCCTGACTAGAGCTGCTGATTAACTGTACATACTGCATATCTGGTTTTAGTCATTAGCACTAAAACATAAGTAACATGATAGTTATAATTGGATACTAACCCTCACCTATTCTGTTTCTCTTCTCAGTACTCAAATGTGGCACTTGGTGCCACGGCCCACCTGCCAAATTGTTTTGCCTGCCTAAGGTAAAGTCATGCCTGATGGAGGATCGCAGGATCATGGGAAAGAGGGGTCCTTTCATCGGATTGGCTTGCCCAGTCCTGTTCAGCCATGGAATGGCCAAATGGGGGAGACAGCTTGATGGATGAGGTCTCCAGGACTCTAAACATATCCCAATCATATTATGTGATATCATCTTCTGTTAAATTCTGCTACATACTTCTAAAATTTTTATTTTTATACTGTATTGAGGATTTGTTCTGTTCTGTGCATTGTATTGTATTGTATTGTATTGTATTGTATTGTATTGACCCCCTTCTTTTTGACACTCACTGCATGCCTAACCTACCTGGAAAGGGGTCTCTCTTTGAACTACCTTTCCCAAGGTTTCTTCCATTTTTTCCCTACAAGGTTTTTTTTTTTTTGGGAGTTTTTCCTTGTCAGGCAGGGCCTGTTAAAGCCCACTGCGGCACTTCTTGTGTGATTTTGGGCTATACAAAAATAAATTGTATTGTATTGTATTGTATCACGCCCTACTTACAATTTCTCAGAGACACTTTAACGTCCCAGGAGACAAGGAAGTGAGACAAAAGGACATCTACTGTACAAGATTTTAAATGATTGCCACACAGCATGACATACAGATAATGCAGCTCGGTAGCAGCAGCTGCAAGCCAGCAGCTGATTCGTCCGCGTTTCCTTAGCGTGCATTCAACCCCTTCACAACGCGAGTGACAGAGATGCGAAGTGGCGCGCATGAAGCGCGCTTATAGCATGTCCGTGATCTTTTCAGATTCGGTTTTACGGCGAACTGCTACAGTGCTTTGAGACTGCGATTGCTTTGGGACGCTCTTCCGCATGTCGTCAAGTTGGGTGCAATCCCACAAGAGTTTAGAAACTCACTCACACCAGCCATGATTCTTTTCAAAGGTAAAGTGCAGGTTAATTTGTTTTATGCATTTTTACTTTATATTGTGTATTAATCATTTTTATATGAATAGTTTTGGGTTGTGGAACAAATCATCTGAGTTTCCATTATTTCTTATGGGGAAATTCACTTTGATATACGAGTGCTTTGGACTACAAGCACGTTTCCAGAATGAATTATGCTCGCAAACCGAGGTTCCACTGTATACACATACACACACACCCACACACATTATCATATTAATAATCCTGATCTGGAGTATACTATAACATGGCATTGTTTGATACAGTTTGATACAGTGGTTCTCATATTCAGTCCCAGGGGTTGCAGTTTTTTGTCCCAACTAATTTTTACTTTTAATTAGACTCCCATCTTGAACTTGCAAACCAACAGTCTATAGGTCTTGAAAGTTTAAGTGAGGTATCAAAACACAAAGATCGTTGTTACAACTACCACATAGGGGAGTGTAACCTGTGGGTGGCATTTGAGCACCCAAATATGAATTAAAAAATATGAATATATTTTAAAGAAAAAAAGTACACAATCCCAGTCAGGACATCCATCCATGTCCTCCATCTGTTATATGGGTCCTTTGAGTAGACAAGGAACTATTGAACCAGGTCAGAGAGTCAGTCCATCCCCACTTTTCTTTACAGTGAGTCACTGAACAAAATTAAATCACTTTAGGCCTTCTGCCACATGAACTGTAGTTCTTTGAAAATTTTGAAGGTCGACCAGAACAAAACATAACAACCTAATTGGTAGAACAGCAGCAACTGATGGGAACTTTTTTTTACCCCACATCTCATCAAAAAATAAGTTCATATTCTTCATGCAGTCAAAAGTAAATAACAAGGAGGACAGCTGTTTCACTATTTTAACTGCAGATACTGCCTTGCCATTTGCTTTAGGGTGCCGTGAAGAAATTACATTTTACATTGACATTTACTTATGAGCGTATTTGGCTGATGTCTTTATCCAAGGCGACTTACAACATTTATGATACAGTTGGTTCCATGTGCTCTATAAATAAAATTGACTTGACTTTTGTTTTTAATTGGAGCACAGGCAAGTCAAATGACTTGCTCATGGTCATACAGTCAGTAACAGGATTTGAATCCACATCTTCAGGACTTGAAATCCAAAGCCTTAACCACTACATCGCACTCCCTGCTGATAACATAACATGCTGGAACTCCTATTCTATAGCAAACCTTCTGAACTGTTCTCTTAAAAACTGGGGCCCATTGTCTGAAATAACTATGTCTGGCTGCCCATAATAACAAGCAAATTGGGCCTTACAACATCTAATAGTGGCTTCAACTGACATATCTGGCAACAACTCAACCTCCCAGAAATCCAAATAGTGGTGAACAATAAGCAGTAAATCTTGTCCTGCAAATGAAAACAAATCCATGCTTTACTCTATGCCTGGGTCGTGTTGGCAGTTTGAGAGACATCATTGTCTCTTTGACTTGTGCTTGTGCGTATTCACTACATGTTGAACAACTGTTTGCAAATTTATTGATTTTAGCCTACATATTAGGCCAGTATAATGAGTCTTGTGCTTGTCAGTAGCATCACCCCCTATATGGCTAGAGTGTATGTGTTCAAGCATCATAGGCTGCAGCAACTTAGGAATTATAACTCTAGGGCCTTTATACAGTACTAGCCATGTGCGCCCAACTACGTTGCGCGTATTAAAGTTGTCTGTGAAGGGCTCCCTGTTTAAACGTGGCTGCCAGTCGTGAACTGGGCCCTTCGTCGCACAGCATTATGATTTTTTATAAGGGAAACAAAATTACAAAACAAAATCCTTGGACATTGATTTGATAGGAACAGCCTACTCAGAATCACTGTCCGAATAGTAATTATGTGGTGGTGTAGGAGCATTTCTGCTTCTCTCCGTTCACAGTCCATCTCGTTTTCACGACGCTGTCGTTTCCTCTCACGATCTCTTCTCAACCTTTCTCCAATCTCGCAGGTTGCTTTCTGGCAATCCAAAGAGTAAGGCAATATACACGGAGCAATGGTTATAAAAGGGGGACACATAGGTATCCAGGCTGTTTAAAGCATAAATAGGGATCACTTCACATGTGAGCAAGCCAGGGTACAACTGTGAGCAAGCCAGGTTACAACTGTGAGACGCGCAGCACTCGCCGGCTACAACGTAACAATAATAATTTCCAGAACGTGCTGTTACGTTGTCATTCATTTTACCCACTGTCTTTCTTTCATTCATATGTTACGTAGGCACGTACCTTTTATCTTCGGCAATCTCATTCTCTAACCAGGCCTCAGGAGCTAACCAGCGTAACACTGTCCACCACCCCTTTCGTTATTCCGGCACATTGTTGACATCCGTAAGTAACAACAACATACTAAACTGGAAGGAGGTCTACGCATGCGTGGAATTCGCGGACAAACAAAGATCAAGATCCAAATGAAGATTATATATAAAGATAGTATGCTATCCTGTACACTGATTTCATCCCTGTAGCTCCAATATTGTCTTATGGACAAAGGTATCTTATCTTTAAAATCATGCCATCCTGGAAACACAACAGCCTTGAGGGCCTGAAGAATGTCATTTTCTCTGTGTGCTGTTTGAAGTGAAGGAGGCATTTAGTGGTGACATTTGAGAAATCCTCTTGGTTGATGTCTTCAGCCTCCTGCCTATCCTGTTTAAAGCTAGACTGTTATGTCTGACTTTGTCATTGTGCAGTATTTCCCCAGCTGTCACTCTACTCAGTGCATCATTGATGTACATTTCATTGCCAGGATTATGTGTAACATTTAAGTTATATTGCAGAGAAGACTCTTTTTAAAGATAGAAATGAGGGGCTTATGATCAGTCTCTGCTATAATAATGTCACATTCATAGAGGTAGTGGTGAAATCTCTTACATGCAAAACGATGCTCAAGCATTCTTTTTCAATTTGGGCATAGTTTTGTTTACTAGGTGTCAATGCCTTGGTTGCAAAGGCAACTAACTGGCTGATCCTCCTGCATAAGACAGCAGCCTAGCCCTGTTTTACTAGAATCACTCCATAGTGTGACTGGTTTCCTAGCATCATAGTATCTTAGCACTGGCGTGGATGTAAAAAGAGTGTTTTCTTTCTAGGACTGTAGCCTGTGACACCCTGTGTAGTGGGAATTGGGGTCACCAGCCTACACTCTAGGTGTCTAGTATGTGTGACCAGGATGATGGTGTAAGACAGGGAGACACAGACACAAAGAGGTGTTTGTTGAAAAATAAAGTGAGATTTTATTTACAGGTGCACTTAAAGAAAAACAAAAATAATGTCCTGCGGAATTTATATATCAATACACAGTCCAATACCGCAAAGGACACACAAAAACAGTAATTAAATTGAAGCCAAAAATGATGACTATATACAGTATTTATAGTGCTGAATGAAAGTCCCAAATGAAAAAGAATAATGCACACAAACTAGTGAAAACCATATATACACAAAAACCAACATGAAGCTGTCTTCCTCCACAGTGCTCCAAGTCAGGAAGCTGCTCCTTCAAACAGTGTATAGTACAGGATTCACCAAAAACAAAAATATTCAAAATACAGAAAAAGAGAAAAAGTGTATATACAAAACTATACAGTGCACCATTAACCACAACCCAATAAATACCTCCACCAATGTTAATCCACAGGTATTTATCAAATGATATATACAAGAAAAAAAATATATTTACAATAATCAAGGCGCAAGCCGTAGTGGTTGGTAAATTCAAGATGTTGTTCTACCAAGTCTGCGGTGGGTTGGCACCCTGCCCAGGATTGTTTCCTGCCTTGTGCCCTGTGTTGGCTGGGATTGGCTCCAGCAGACCCCCGTGACCCTGCGTTCGGATTCAGCGGGTTGGAAAATGGATGGATGGATGTTCTACCAAGTACCCTTCTCTTAGCAAGATCAAGCCAGAAGACCCCCTCTAGAGGCCATAATTCCCTTTGGACGCCGACCAATTAAACTGCACTAAATCATCCCTCCGCTGGCACGCGATGACGTGAACGCGTCTGCCAAAGGTGTCGTCTCCTGTCCCGCACAATTACTATAAAGATTCGAGCAACGGGCGCGCGCGCGTAGCTGTGCCGGCCTTTAAGACGCGACTGCGGTCGCAGGTTGAGCGTGCAATGGGCATGCGCAGACTACAAGATCTTTAACAAAAACGCAGTTATGGGTTTACATGGCAACATAGAATAGAATGCCTTTATTTGTCACCATACACATGTACAATGAGATTAAAAGCAGCTCCTCCAGTGCAAACATATATGTAAAACACAACAAATAAAAAAACAAATGATGCAAAAAGTTGCAAAAAAAAGATCTGCGACGCTATATACATATGAAAAGAATAAATAACTATTGGGTTATTGCACATTATTTAAATATTGGAAAGAATAAATATCTATTGCACTATTGGGTTATTTCACAGTATTTAAATATTGCATATTTAAATAATAGTCGGATTATTCGCGGAGAAATCGACTTCTGTTAATCAGAATTCTCTGAAGCCGTTAACCCAGTTTCTCCAATCGGAATATGGGTTTATATAGCATTTTAGAAATCAGGTTTCTGAGAATTATCTGGTTATTGGAGGTAGACACACTGAGATGCCGTGCCAGAAAAAAACAAGCATGCGCAGTACAGATCGGGCGCTTGTTAGCCGCATCTTGAACCGGAACTTAAATTATGAATTTGTGCGCGAATGCAGCAGTGTGTGATGCCGGGAAAGTGGAGAACTGGAGAAGTCTGTGTATCAGAGGCCACTTCTTTGTAGTATTTTATTTTAGTTAAGGTCATAATATAGGATTTCAGTGTATTTTGTTTGTTGTACTAGACTCGACACATCAACCTGCATTTCCTGTGTAATTTTCGCTGGCGTTGAAAGATGCGGAGCGTGGAAGAGGTGCAAACAACTTTGCAGATAGCTAAGCTAAACCCCGATGAATTGTATCCGGTCACTCAGTGTTTATCCTTCAGAGAAAATGTCTCATCTGGGGATTTTTGTTTAATGGAGTTGGATGAAACTCTGTGCAAGTACGTAGAGACTGGGAAAAGGTAAGTCTGACGCTCGCTAATGTGGTTACAAAGAAGCACATGTCTGTTTACGAGAATTGTATGGGCTATCTTTATTAGTTTAGTCTGGTTAGGACTCATTTAAAAGGAAATGTAGGTCGCTGGCACATATTACGAATACATCATGTGCTGCTATACTTGGTTTATATTTCTGGGCCTTGAATTTAACGAGCCCGAAATAAAAGGTTCGCGTTTGACATTCAGACATAAACCCGAAACGATATTAGTGAGGCTATCGAAACAAATTGTTAGAAAATTAACATCTTGCCACATTTTCTTCACAATGTTTGTGTGTGTGTGATTTTATTTAAATGCAATTATTTTCTGTAAAGTTCAAAAGTAGCTCTCAAAACGCAGTCTGAAATGGGTTCAAATTACATTTAAAATCGATGCCAATATGTAGTATACCACTTGTAAATGTAGTGTCAGCCTTTACATTGGTTTTGTTGTGAATTTTACCGATTTATTGTAAATATTTCTTAAAATAAGCTTTAAACAGAAAAAGTTTTTATCTTGAAAGAAGGAAAGCACTAACAAGCCATCTAATTAAATGTCAAGTTTCATTGACTGGCTTCTAATTGGGGAAACTGGTTGGAACGAAGCCCTGTACCTCTGTAATAAACTATGCATCCCAATGGGTGTTGGGTATGTGCAATGCACTAAAGTAATCCTGAAACAACATTTCATGCTGTTTGAACTTGAAATGAAACCTGTGGATCTTGATGTTGATTTCCATTTGAAAATCCATTTGATTCGTGAATGTTTAATTTCACCTTTCACAACCATTCCATATTCACTTCACTGCTTTCTAATGAGGGTAACAGGGACAGAGTTTACTGTGTAATTAAATTATCCAGTCACAAAACATCATCTCATTATCCCTTCAAACCACATCTTGATTTCACAATCTACATTTACCTTGTGAGTCTTTTATTTTACATTTCACAACCATTTAGAGTTAACTAATCTATGTACCCCAGTGAGGGTGCAGGGTCTTGAGCTTTGCAGTGCAACAGAATCTTTCATAAGCAACAAATCCTACTCTTCCATTGAAGCGGAGGTGGTGGTGCCTTATCTTGATTTCCACCTTTTGCCATATGTGCATCTAGGTTGTGTTTGTCATATGTTATAATTTCAAGATTAACTTGTCTTGCTAGGGAAATGAACAATGTTAAATTAATTTGGAGCTAGTGGAAAGATGTGGCAGTTTGTAGGATATCAATAACACTAGGAATAACTGAATATTGATTGGGCAGCCTGTAATTGCTTTCTCAACTCGACCACCCAGAGTTTAATAGTTTTAGTTGATGAATCCACAGCAGAACCACATTAACTGCACAGCTAACAGTCAGAAGGTGTCCCTAAATCTGAAAAGTTAATATTTGTCCATTCATATCAAGTATTCACATACAGAATTTATCACACAGTAGGATATTAGAACATTAGAAAAATTTAGATGAGAACAGGTCTTTCAACTCAACAAAGCTTGCCAGTCTTATCCAGTAAATTCCTCTAAAATAACTAAGTTGAGTTTGGAAGGTCCCTAAATTCTTCTGTTTACCACACTATTTGGTAGCTTATTCCATGTATCTATGCTTCTCTGTGTGAAGAAAAACTTCCTAATTTTTGTGCTTCATTAACACTTACGTTTCCAACAGTGTCCCAGTGTCCTTGTTGTACTTAAAGTAACAATCTCAACCCACTGTACTAATTCTTTAAATAAATTTTAAACACTTCAGTCCTGTCTCGTCTTGATCTCACTTTTCTTAAACTGAAAAGGCTTGGCTCTTTTAATCTTTCCTCAAAACACGTCCCCTGCAGTCCTGGAATCGGCTTAGTTACTCTTCTTTGGACTTTTGCAAGGACTTATTTCTTTTTGTAGCCAAATGATTGAAATGTATGTTGGTTAAAAAATAAGTTTTTGTCAATTATTTAAATTTACATCATATATGAAGAAAATTGTGTATTTTCTTCAGTATTGCTTAAATCAAAAGACAGACTAACTGACATCCTGTAGTGAGCTTCCCTCTTTTTCACTGTTGCATACCTGGACTGCATCGAAAAGCAAGCTGTTATGATTATTATTATTAGCATTATATTCGTTTTTGAAACCTTAATGGTTTAGTAAATTTGGTCTTCAGCTTATCTGGAGGGAATCTTTTATCCAAAAACATGGCCAAAAAGAGAAAAACTGCTTAGTTGTCTATCAATAGTGCTATTCAGACTCCATGATATTGGACTGTTAATTATTCTTCACTAGACTACAAATGTGAGATGGCCCTAAGCCAGAACACATGTATTCCATCCACGTCTCGGGTTCAAAAATACAATTACCTTTAAACCACACATGGTTTTTCTTTTTAGTAATTTATTTTCCTCCTCCGCTTCAGGGTGTCCTTTGTTCCTACTCCACTCCCAACTGTAGTGAGAGTTCAGTTATTAAATGGTATGAGATGAGCAAAGGTGCCGAACAGAGTTAGACTGAATAACACATGCTAAGTTTGATCACTGTTTTTGTGATCTGGGCATGGACAATGCAAAATTAAAATGAATAACAGATTGAAAATGGCTTGCCTTAATGCTAGAAGTATCAGAAGTAAAGCAAATTAGTTTGAGTTGCATGTTGTGGAGCATAATTATGATTTTAAAGCAATAACAGAAACTAGGCTAAGTAAAAAAGATGGGGATGACTATAACAGAGGGATGCACATTTTTGGGGAAAATAGAACAGAAGAGGTGGAGTTGCTGTTTATTTCAAGCAGAATTTAAGCACAAGTCCTCTTCACTTGGATGATGAGCCTCATCTTAGTGAAGACCTCTGGCTTCTTCTGAAACCATTAGGGAAACAGGCCTTATTTTAAGAGTGTGTTATAGACAGCTCAATACAGATAGTAATTTCAGTGCACATCTTTTTAGTAATATTAAAAAGGCAAGTTTACAATGGGATATTATAGTCATGGGAGACTTTAACTACCCACATATTAACTGGGCTAACCTTGCAAATAGTGGAGCAGAAGTATGTAATTTTTAGAAATTATCAATTTTTTTAACCTAGTATGTTAAAGCACCAACACAAGGGGGTTTAAGGTTTCTTTATTTAGTCATGTTTACACAGAAAACATGAAATTTGCCTTCTCAGTTGCACCTAATAACAGACAGAATGAAATAAAACAAACAAATAGAACAAGACAGGGTAAGGTAAGGCAGTTAGATAATGCATATTTACACCAAAAAAAAAAAAGTTACTGGATATATATCAACCTTAATCATTATTTCCGATATTTCTTATTGAAAAGTCAAATGGCACAAGGATGAAAGGAATTTCTGGTGCGATTTGTGTGGGTTTTCAAAGCGACTATCCTTCCTGATTTACTGAAGTTTTAGTTCTACATGTAATGGATGTCTGTCATCAGTTGAGATGATTTCCAGTTTCTTTAACATTGCCCTCTGACACACACTAGTCAAATCGTCTACATCAGCCCCAATAACTTGAGCTGCATACTTCGTAATCTGCTGGAACTTTTTTGAGTTTTGGTTTGTCAGACTATTAAACCAGGCAATGAAACTGAAAGTGATCGCAGACTAGATCAGACTGTGATTAAAGGACAACATGAGGTCCTTGTCTACTTTAAATAGTTTGAGTTTATGGAGGAGAAATAAGTGCTGGTTGCATTTAGAGAATATTTTTTTTGTATTCGTATTCCAGTTAAGATTATCTAGGTTAGTTCCTAAGTATTTGTATTCATTCACTATTTCTACCTCCTCTCCCAGAACTACAATAGGTGAACATACAGATTTCTGTCTCTTAAAATCAAATATAATTTCTTTGGTCTTTTTTACATTCAGAATAAGAGAGTTTTTATTGCACCAGTTTACCATACAGTCCACTTGATTTACATAGTGGCTTTCATCCTCCCCAGATATGTGTCCTATGAGCATGGTGTCATCCGCATACTTGATAATGGAGCCATGGTCATTGTTCTGTCTCAGGTCACTTGTGTACAGAGTAAACAGTAATGGTGATAAGACACATCCCTGCAGACTTCCTGTGTTTGAACAAATGACTATTGAAAAAGTGTCCTGAACTTTAACTCTGTGAACGGTTTAAAAGAACGTCATGAATCCATAGTGTAATAAATACGTTTACATTCATACTGTTCGATTTCCCAATCAGTATATGAGTCTGTATGGTATCGAACGCTGAAGAAAAATCCAAAAATAGTGCTCTGACATGTGAACCAGGCTGATCAAGAAAGGTGTAGATTTGATGTAAGATAAAAAGCAGAGCATCTTCCACACTCCTGTTTGCACTAAGCAAATTGATTGTTATCATGAAAAGACTTTGTCATTAAAATGTTTTTCACCAAAATGTTCAAAGCATTTCATTGGAATAGAGGTAAGTGCCACTGGTTTGTAGTCATTTAAACAGCTTGGCCTAGAAACCTTAGATACAGGAGTAATGATTGATTGTTTCCACAGATTAGGTGCAGTACCACAGGTCAGAGACAGTTAAAAAGCAAATGAAAACCTGGAGAAGGCTGCTTAAAGCAAGACTTTAATAGCCAACCTGATATGCCATCTGGTCCCACTGCACTGTTCGTTTTAACCTGCCGCAAGCCTTTCTCCACTTCAGTTGAGTTGAACCCCATCACAGCAGAATTTCTGGTTGTTTTTATAAATCATCTCTTTTGTTTCTGTGTTTTGGGTGCAGAAATGGGGTGCCTGTCTATATTTAGTATTTTGTAGTAATAAGAATAGAATTGAGGGTGTAGAAGTGATTAAACCACTAGGATCAAGTGACCATAATATAATACAATTCTTAGTGTTTTGGAAGAGTGGGGATGCTCTCTAGACTAAAACTAGACTAAAAACTGTTAAGTTTCACGAACTTTGACAAGATGCGGCAGAATCTAAAGTGGATAGATTGGGATAAGCTTTTAAGTGTCAAAATCGAGAAGCAGTGAAACAGGTTTAGAAATTCTTTACATATAATTTTGGACAGATAAATCCCAAAATTTGGAATTTGTATGAAATAAAAAAAACAAAACTGTATTATTAAAGAATTGGAGAAGAAGCTGTAAAGGAAAAAATAGCTGTATAAGGTATATAAGACTAAAAACTCCACTGTGAAATGTAGAACCTATAAGAGCATGAGGGCAACCATTAAGGATGGCATTAAGGCAACAAAAAAGCATTTAGAAAGGAATTTAGCAGATAAGGAGAAAGGTGACCTAAAGAGATTCAGTAGTTTAGCAGTACAGGAACAGTCAAGGAGGAGGTGAAGTGCATCAGGAATAGTAAAGCAGAATTAAAAAAAATACAGACTGTGAATAGCATATGCTGTAAAGTTGCATTTTCTGAGGCCTTCACATGTGAGGTGGTGGATAACCTCCCACTGGCATCAGGGTCTGAGTGATTTGAAAATTTCTTGAGAGAGAAACATGTCTTAGATTAAATAGGCTGAAATTCTTAAGGAGTACATGTATTAATACTTGACACACATTTTTTAGGAAATTGCTATGCACTGGGGAAATTCCGATGGACTGGAAAGTGGCAAATATTATCCCATTGTATAAGAAGGGTGATCAAGCAGATTCAAACACCTATAGGCCAGAAAGGTTAACATGCATCACATGTAAATTAATGAAAAGCATTGCAGTATCAAGGAAAAGACTGAGCAACACATGTCAAGAACAGGAGTTTTTTTTTAACAGTTGGCATGAGTTATGAAGAGGGATTTTGTGTTTTACTAGCATGCTGGAATCCTATGATGAAGAAAGAACAGAGTACGATCAGAATGGTGCATATGCTGTTTATCAACTTTCAGAAAGCATTTGGGAAGGTCCCACATGAGAGGTTGGGCATCAAACTAAAAGAAATGGGAGTTAAAGGTGTAGTTTGCATATGGGTGCAAAACTGGCTTGGACACAGGAATTGGAGGGTTGTGGTGTGAGGAACCTTATCAGAATTGGCTGATGTTAAGAGTGGTGTCCCCCACTTAAACTTGTAGATGATACCAAGCTAGGTGGATTGACAGATAATCTAGAATTTGTTGAATCATTACAGAGGGTCTTAGACAGCATACAAGCTTGGGCAGATCTGTGGCCGATGAAATTCAATGTACAGTGCATCCAGAAAGTATTCACAGCGCATCACTTTTTCCACATTTTGTTATGTTACAGCCTTATTCCAAAATGGATTAAATTCATTTTTTTCCTCAGAATTCTGCACACAACACCCCATAATGACAATGTGAAAAAAGTTTACTCGAGAGATTTGCAAATTTATTAAAAATAAAAAAACTGAGAAATCACATGTATATACTGTAAGTATTCACAGCCTTTACTCAATACTTTGTCGATGCACCTTTGGCAGCAATTACAGCCTCAAGTCTTGTTGAATATGATGCCACAAGCTTGGCACACCTATCCTTGGCCAGTTTCGCCCATTCCTCTTTGCAGCACCTCTCAAGCTCCATCTCTCCAGAGATGTTCAATCGGATTCAAGTCTGGGCTCTGGCTGGGCCACTCAAGGACATTCACAGAGTTGTCCTGAAGCCACTCCTTTGATATCTTGGCTGTTTGCTTAGGGTCGTTGTCCTGCTGAAAGATGAACCATCGCCCCAGTCTGAGGTCAAGAGCGCTCTGGAGCAGGTTTTCATCCAGGATGTCTCTGTACATTGCTGCAGTCATCTTTCCCTTTATCCTGACTAGTCTCCCAGTTCCTGCAGCTGAAAAACAACCCCACAGCATGATGCTGCCACAACCATGCTTCACTGTAGGGATGGTGCCAGGCTTCCTCCAAACGTGACGCCTGGCATTCACACCAAAGAGTTCAATCTTTGTCTCATCAGACCAGAGTTTTCTTTCTCATGGCCTGAGAGTCCTTCAGGTGCCTTTTGGCAAACTCCAGGCGGGCTGCCATGTGCCTTTTACTAAGGAGTGACTTCCGTCTGGCCACTCTACCATACAGGCCTGATTGGTGGATTGCTGCAGAGATGGTTGTCCTTCTGGAAGGTTCTCCTCTCTCCACAGAGGACCTCTGGAGCTCTGACAGAGTGACCATCGGGTTCTTGGTCACCTCCCTGACTAAGGCCCTTCTCCCCCGATCGCTCAGTTTAGATGGCCGGCCAGCTCTAGGAAGAGTCCTGGTGGTTTCGAACTTCTTCAGCTTACGGGTGATGGAGGCCACTGTACTCATTGGGACCTTCAAAGCAGCAGAAATTTTTCTGTAACCTTTCCCAGATTTGTGCCTCGAGACAATCCTGTCTTGGAGGTCTACAGACAATTCCTTTGACTTCATGCTTGGTTTGTGCTCTGACATGAACTGTCAACTGTGGGACCTTATATAGACAGGTGTGTGCCTTTCCAAATCATGTCCAGTCAACTGAATTTACCACAGGTGGACTCCAATTAAGCTGCAGAAACCTCTCAAAGATGATCAGGGGAAACAGGATGCACCTGAGCTCAATTTCAAGCATCACGGCAAAGGCTGTGAATACTTATGTACATGTGCTTTCTCCATTTTTTCATTTTTATTAAATTTGCAAAAACCTCAAACTTTTCATGTTGTCATTATGGGGTGTTGTGTGTAGAATTCTGAGGGAAAAAATGAATTTAATCCATTTTGGAATAAGGCTGTAACATAACAAAATGTGGAAAAGTGATGCGCTGTGAATGCACTGTAAAGTAAATGTAAAATTCTACATTCAGGAAGTTGAAATGTAAGGTTTGAATACACAATGGAAGACTGTAAAATTGAAAGTGCGCTTTAAGACAGATTTAGGAGTCCTAGTGGACTCATCAGTATCAATTGCTTGACAGTGTCCAGAATCCATTAAGAAGCTAACAATGTTTGGTTGTATAGCACAATGTGTAGAGTACATGTCAAAGGAGGTTGTGCTCAAGGTTTATTACACACTGGTTAGACCTCATCTCAAGTACTGTGTACAGTTTTGGTCTCAAGGCTGTAGAAAAAGTCCAGAGAAGAGTGACAAGGCTGATTCCAGTGCTCCAGGGGATGAATTATGAGGAAAGTTTAAAGGAGCTAAGCCTTTTCCATGTAATCAAAAGGAGATTAAGAGGAGACATGACTGAAGTGTTTCAAAATATGAAGGGAATTAGTACAGTGGATTGATTAGTATAGTAATCCCTCCTCGATCGCGGGGGTTGCGTTCCAGAACCCCCCGCGAAAGGTGAATATCCGCGAAGTAGAAACCATATGTTTATATGGTTATTTTTATATTGTCATGCTTGGGTCACAGATTTGCACAGAAACACAGGAAGTTGAAGAGAGACAGGAACTTCATTCAAACACTGCAAACAAACATTTGTCTCTTTTTCAAAAGTTTAAACTGTGCTCCATGACAAGACAGAGATGACAGTTCCGTGTCACAATTAAAAGAATGCAAACATATTTTCCTCTTCAAAGGAGTGCGCGTCAGGAGCAGAGAATGTCAGAGAGAGAGAGAGAAAAGCAAACAAATCAATAGGGCTGTTTGGCTTTTAAGTATGCGAAGCACCGCCGTATAAAGCAGTTGCAATGAAGGCGGCAGCTCACACCCCCTCTGTCAGGAGCAGAGAATGTCAGAGAGAGAGAGAGAGACAGATAAAAACAATCAATCAAAAATCAATACGTGCCCTTCAAGCTTTTAAGTATGCGAAGCACCGTGCAGCATGTCACTTCACGAAGCAGCTGCACAGAAGGGAGCAATGTGAAGGTAATCTTTCAGCATTTTTAGACGAGTGTCCATATCGTCCAGGTGTGCGAACAGCCCCCCTGCTCACACCCCCTCTGTCAGCTGATGGTTCTTCTCTCTCTCTCGCTGCGGGGTTGTGGGCAATCGTCTCCTATTCTCTGTCTGAGTCGGCGTGCCCCACTCATATAGTCAACATCCGTACGAGCGTATACTGTTTACTGCAGCATTAGCATTGTGACTGTGTGTGTGTGTGCTCGCTCGCTCGCGTGTGTGTGTGTGTATGTATGTGTGTGTGCTGTGACGTGCGAGTCCCCGTCTTGCACCCTAAAACACGAAGCTGAGTCAGTACTTTAGCAACACCAGCTTGAAACAGCAACAGTGCGGTTATTTATTGTAACGGGATCTGCCACTCTCCTATATACAGACACAGCAGTCGGGCAGGGCCCTGCGCATTTATAATGTTCCTTGTATCACCCATCAACGGCAGGCGTTTATAGCATGTCTGCGATCTTTTCGGATTCGCTTTTACGGCAAACTGCTACAGCGCTGGGAGACTGTGATTGCTTTGGGACGCTCTTCCGTGTGTCGTCCCGTTGGGTGCAATCCCACAAGAGTTTAGAAACTCACTCACACCAGCCATGATTCTTTTCAAAGGTAAAGTGCAGGTTAATTTGTTTTATGTATTTTTACTTTATATTGTGTATTAATCATTTTTATATGAATAGTTTTGGGTTGTGGAACAAATCATCTGAGTTTCCATTATTTCTTATGGGAAAATTCACTTTGATATACGAGTGCTTTGGACTACGAGCACATTTCCGGAATGAATTATGCTCGCAAACCGAGGTTCCACTGTAATGGCAAACCTCCGGCTGCACCAGGTGCTCAAAGAAATCTACTTTATTACTTCAGTCACTCTAGACATTAACACAAAGCATAGAAAGTTAAAAAGCAGCATGTTTTTTGGGATATATATATATATATATATAATATATATATACGAGGGGGGGACCCAAAAATAACCGGAAATATTTTTAAAACGCGTTTAATTTTCTGCACAAGCTAGAATTAGTCTCCTTCAAAGTACTCTCCATTGGCGGAAATACACTTATCTAACCGTTTGTTCCATTGTTCGAAACATTTTTTAAATTCGTCTGAAGTAGTACCCATTAATGCTCTGGTTGTTTCTTGTTTTACCTCTTCGACGTCAGCAAAACGCCTTCCTTTCAAGTCTTTTTTTCATCCGAGGGAATAAAAAGAAATCACACGGAGCTAAATCCAGTGAGTAGGGTGGGTGGTTCAGGGATGTCATACCGTTTCTAACAATAGTTTCTGCAACACTTTTTTCAAGAAGAAAACAAAATTTCACTGCCGCGCGTTGCTCACGATAATCGGCCATCGTAAAAAACGACGCTTGCACAAAACTAGTTTTACAAAAAAATTCACTGAACACAAGCACAACCTTCCAGACTAATGGCACTTGCAGACTGACTTGTGAGGAGTGTAACTAGATCGCCCTAGCGGCCCAACCACGTACTACAAGTACCAACCTAACGACAACAAAATTCCAGTTATTTTTGGGTCCCCCCTAATGTGTGTGTGTGTGTGTGTGTATGTATATATATATCTTTAGAAAAAGCTTATTAAAAAGTAAAGATGACGAAGATGAATGTCGCAGGTGGCTTGTGATCTAGCACTCGTAATTGCTCATGATGCTTTTCTGACAACCAGATGGAAACGGCTTCACGTTGACGTCGCTCTGTTCTCCTGACATCTTCGTCCCTTCTTCTTCCTGACTCACTTCCTTACTATATTGCTCCTTAGACGTGGCATCCATCCATCCATCCTCTTCCGCTTATCCGAGATCGGGTTGCGGGGGCAGCAGCTTGAGCAGAGATGCCCAGACTTCCCTCTTCCCGGCCACTTCTTCTAGCTCTTCCGGGAGAATCCCAAGGCGTTCCCAGGCCAGCCGAGAGACCTAGTCCCTCCAGCGTGTCCTGGGTCTTCCCCGGTGTCTCCTCCTGGTTAGACGTGCCCGGAACACCTCACCAGGGAGGCGTCCAGGAGGCATCCTGATCAGATGCCCGAGCCACCTCATCTGACTCCTCTCGATGTGGAGGAGCAGCGGCTCTACTTTGAGTCCCTCCCGGATGACTGAGCTTCTAACCCTATCTTTAAGGGAAAGCCCAGACACCCTACGGAGGAAACTCATTTCAGCTTCTTGTATTCGCGATCTTGTTCTTTTGGTCACTACCCATAACTCATGACCATAGGTGAGGGTAGGAACGTAGATCGACTGGTAAATTGAGAGCTTTGCCTTGCGGCTCAGCTCCCTTTTCACCATGACAGACCGATGCAGAGCCCGCATCACTGCGGATGCCGCACCGATCCGCCTGTTGATCTCACGCTCCATTTTTCCCTCACTCGTGAACAAGATCCCGAGATACTTGAACTCCTCCACTTGGGCCAGGATCTCGCTCCTAACCATCGCATTCCACCCTTTTTCGGCTTGGATTTGGAGGTGCTGATTCCCATCCCAGCCACTTCGCACTCAGCTGCGAACCGATCCAGAGAGAGCTGAAGATCATGGCCTGATGAAGCAAACAGGACAACATCATCTGCAAAAAGCAGTGACCCAATCCTGAGTCCACCAAACCGGACCCCCTCAACACCCTGGCTGCACCTAGAAATTCTGTCCATAAAAGTTATGAACAGAATTGGTGACAAAGGGCAGCCCTGGCGGAGTCCAACTCTCACTGGAAATGGGTTCGACTTACTGCCTGCAATGTGGACCAAGCTCTGACACCGATCGTACAGGGAACGAACAGCCCTTATCAGGGGGTCCAGTACCCTATACTCTCGGAGTACCTCTCACAGGATTTCCCGAGATCCATGGTCAAACGCCTTTTCCAAGTCCACAAAACACATATAGACTGGTTGGGCAAACTCCCATGCACCCTCCAGGACCCTGCTAAGGGTGTAGAGCTGGTCCACTGTTCCATGACCAGGATGAAAACCACACTGTTCCTCCTGAATCCGAGGTTCAACTATCTGACGGACCCTCCTCTCCAGGACCCCCAAATAGACTTTTCCAGTGAGGCTGAGGAGTGTGATCCCTCTGTAGTTGGAATAAACCCTCTGGTCCCCTTTCTTAAAGAGGGGCACCACCACCCCAGTCTGCCAATCCAGAGGCACTGTCCTTGATGTCCATGTGATGTTGCAGAGGCGTGTCAACCAAGACAGTCCTACAACATCCAGAGCCTTGAGGAACTCCGGGCGTATCTCATCCACCCCTGGGGCCCTGCCACCAAGGAGTTTTTTGACCACCTTGGTGACCTCAGTCCCAGAAATGGGGGAGCCCATCTCCGAGTCCCCAGGCTCTGCTTCCTCATTGGAAGGCATGTTATTGGGATTGAGGAGGTCTTCGAAGTACTCCCACCCCCACCCCTGACCCACAACGTCCCGAGTCGAGGTCAGCAGTGCACCATCCCTACTATATACAGTGTTGACACTGCACTGCTTCACTGCCTCCTGAGACGCCGGATGGTGGACCAGAATCTCCTCAAAGCCGTCGAAAGTCGTTCTCAATGGCCTCCCCAAACTCCTCCCACGCCTGAGTTTTTGCCTTAGCAGCCACCAAAGCTGCATTCCACTTGGCCTGCTGGTACCTATCAGCTGCCTCCAGAATTCCACACGAGAAAAGGGTCCTGTAGGACTACTCCTTCAGTTTGACGGCATCCCTCACCGCCGGTGTCCACCAACGGGTTCGGGGATTACCGCCACGACAGACACCGACCACCTTACGGCCACAGCTCCGGTCAGCCGCCTCAACAATAGAGGCACGGAACATGGCCCATTCGGACTCAATGTCCCCCACCTCCCTCGGGATGTGGTCGAAGTTCTGCCGGAGGTGGGAGTTGAAGCTACTTCTGACAGGGGACTCTGCCAGACGTTCCCAGCAGACCCTCACAACACGTTTGGGCCTACCAGGCCTAACCGGCATCCTCCCCCACTATCGAAGCCTACTCACCACCAGGTGGTGATCAGTTGACAGCTCCGCCCCTCTCTTCACCCGAGTGTCCAAGACATGGCTGCAGGTCCAACGACACGACCACAAAGTCTATCATTGAACTGAGGCCTAGGGTGTCCTGGTGCCAAGTGCACATATAAACACCTCTATGCTTGAACATGGTGTTCATTATGGACAATCCGTGATGAGCACAGAAGTCTAATAACAAAACACCACTCTGGTTCAGATCGGGGGGGCCATTCCTGCCAATCACTCCCTTCCAGGTCTCACTGTCATTGCCCACGTAAGCATTGAAGTCTCCCAGCAGAACGAGGGAGTCCCCAGAAGGTATGCCCTCTAGCACCCCCTCCAGGTACTCCAAAAAGGGTGGGTACTCCAGACTGCTGTTCGGCGCATACGCACAAACAGGACCGGTCCCCTCACCCGCTCGGCACCTCTCACCGGGGGCAACTCCAGAGTGGTAGAGAGTCCAGCCACTCTCAAGGAGATTTGTTCCAGAGTCCAAGCTGTGCGTCAAGGTAAGCCCGACTATATCTAGCCGGAACCTCTCGGCCTCAAGCACTAGCTCAGGCTCCTTCCCCTTCAGAGAGGTGACATTCAATGTCCCAAGAGCCAGCTTCTGTAGCCGAGGATCACACCGCCAAGGTCCCTGCCTTCGGCCACCACCCAACTCACACTGCACCCGACCTCCTTGGCCCCGCCCTTAGGTGGTGAGCCCATGGGAAGGGGGACCCACGTTACCTCTTCGGGCTGTGCCCGGCCGAGCTCCATGGGTGCAGGCCCGGCTACCAGGTGCTTGCCATCGAGCCCCACCTCCAGGTCTGGCTCCAGAGGGGAGCCCCGGTGAACCGCGTCCGGGCAAGGGAAACCATCGTCCAAAGTTTTGATTCATCATTGGAGGTTTGTTGAACCGCTCTTTGTCTCATCCGTCACCTAGGACCAGTTTGCCTTGGGTGGCCCTACCAGGGGCATAAAGTCCCGGACAACAGAGATCCTGTGATCATTGGGACACGCAAACCCCTCCACCACAATAAGGTGGCGGTTCAAGAAGGGGCAGACAGACATAGACGAGGCATATTTATTCTAAATTTCTACATGGGGTTTGCAAGATGTGATTGTTAGATTTTCTGATTGGCTAGCTGTCAATGTGATGAATGAATTCACTGTCCGTTTTCCCAAACAATAAAACTTTGTTCTCTGAGGTGTCGCTATGTCTTCCTTTCCCAGGCTGTAAAATAATTAATGTCCTTCCTTTCTTTTTGCTTTTGGTCACCGGCCCCCTTTGCAAAAGCCGCGCTGACATCCTTTGACCCCAATAGCCCCAGCACCCTCAGCAGAAGACCAATCGGAGCCACTGCAGGGACAGCTGGGAGTCGCAGTTTCAAATTCTATTGGCTACTTTATCACTATCCCAAGCCGCGTTTCTGCTACAGTTGTTTCCTGTTATCTCTACATTACAGTACTGCCACGAAAGAAGCCATAAAAAATGAGGAGGATATTTGCTGTTTCCGCTAATAATTATTAGATACTGTATGTTCTAAGGAAAATCCACGAATGACTGAGGCCGCGAACACTGAACTGCGACTTCGCGGGGGGTCTATTGTATGCACTGTCATTTCAATAATGCAGTACTTGTTTCGTAACAAAACATATTGGGTGACACACACAAACTAATAATACAGTGCAAATGTTTAAAAAGCTGCAAATAGATAGATAGATAGATACTTTATTAATCCCAAGGGGAAATTCACATCTAGCAAATGTTCTTGTTTATTAAGAAGATACAAGGCTAACTAACATGCTTAACAAGATTACAAGTAAAATACACATTTTGCCATTAACCTAGCAAGCATTTGTTGAATGAACAGCAATTTCAAATTCTTCATTTCTTCTTTTTCTGATTGAAAATGTGAGTTGCTGTAGTAAACATAGGCTTGCTCAGTATCCAAACTCAGACAATCAGTATCCATTTTAATCTATACTAATAAAAGGCAAAGCCCTCACTGACTCACTCACTCACTGACTGACTGACTCACTCATCACTAATTGTCCAACTTCCCGTGTAGGTGGAAGGCTGAAATTTGGCAGGCTCATTCCTTACAGCTTACTTACAAAAGTTAGGCAGGTTTCATTTCAAAATTATACGCGTAATGGTCATAACTGGAACCTCTTTTTTGTCCATATACTGTAATGGAAGACAGCAAGATGGCCGTAGGAGACTGAGTTGCGTGTCGCGTCATCACGCCTCCCACGTAATCACGTGAACTGACTGTGAACTCAGTACGTAAAAAAGGAGGAGCCCCAAAGAGCGCTGAAGAAAACATTCATTACACAATTGACAAGGCAGCGAAACAATAAGAAGCGAGTGAGTGACGCATACAAGCATCTTCATAAGACACGAGGTATAAAAAAGCACGGTGTAAACCGTAACCTTACATTAACTTTATAGAAACGCTCCCGCTGCCGTTTGCAATGCCATATTCGCGAGATACAAGTTTAATGAGAAGACACGAGGTATAAACGAGAGTTTGCATCACTTTGTAACAGAGTTAAAATTGCTGTAGCGAGAAACTTTTAACTGCTGGGTCTTAGCTAACATTAAATAAACCCGTGGACATCGCAACATCACACAAGAGAGCGGCTCACGTGAAGTGACTGAACGCAGCAGCAGTGATCACTTCCATGAATCAAACCTGTTCAAAAAACACATTACACAATTGATAAGGTAGGAAAAGAATATGAAACAAAGCACGGTATAAACCGTAACTTTAAATTAAGTTTATAGAAACGCTGCCGTTTGCAATACCATATTCGCCCCTGCGAAGCGCGGTGATTTTGCTATATATATTAAACTATTTCAACCATTGTATGATCTGCTTCTCGCAACTGAAAGAGGGCACCGTGTTCAGAAGTTAGCCGACTTGCTCAACAACCACAAGCGTTACCGGGTAGGTAACCACCCATACAATCAGATTGTGAATCAGACTACGAATGCCTGCAATGTAATTACCCCGATCTACATGCTGTCAAATGAACGAACCACACGCCGTGGCACAACGTTAGGGGCTTCGCCTCTACGTCCGAGGATCGATTCCCGTAAGGGAGTGCACTGACTGTGTACTCCTGATGAGCCCACAATTATGGCGAAACACGTGTCGCATACAATGCATCTTCAAAGCACGGTGTAAACAGTAAGTTTAAATTGAGTTTATAGAAACGCTTCCGCTGCCGTTTGCAATACCATATTAGATGACTTTGTAACAGAGTTAAAATTGCTGGAGCGATAAATTTTTAACTGCCGGGTCATGTCGCGTGTTCTTGGGTAGGTACACCAAAAAATGTATACATTTATGCATGTAATGGGCAAACAAAAAATGTACTATACCCGAAAGCACTACAGTAGTACTCAATGTATCTTTACTTCTTAAATGTTAATGTTTTACTGTTTAATAATTTATACGCTTCTTTTATGTTATTCAGATTCTTTTATCAAAATACCAGTAACAGCGCACTGCACGATAACGTGGAGTGAATACACTTGACATGACCATTCATAGTATTTATCCTCTTTCTCTGTACGTTTACCATTCGTTTGCTCAGAGGTTGATGCGCTTGTTCCTTAATGAGCAGCTCTTCACCCTAGTGTCCCGCTGCTTCTCTTCTTTCGTCGGCATCTTTTCCCGTTAAAACTGATTTTTTTTAAAACTTATTATGTTTTCTTTAATTTTTCAGTTAAGCTGGCACTTAAGTCTTCAATCTGCCTCAAGAATGATTAGCAAAGGTGGTAGACAATGAAAACGTCAGCCGTACGCATCCGCCACGCACGCACTGGTGCGCGCAGCTGTGAGTTGATTCTACAATAAAATAAAATAAAGATAAAAAGAGTAATAACTTGCAGCACCGCTATTCAATTACACTTGCCTAACGCCTCTCCTAAGGGGAAATACTGTGGGATCTGGGCATCCGTCAAAGCAGCAATCACAAGCCCGATTAGAAAGCGGGAAGCTGTGATTTGTCCTCTCCCTCCCATGTAACAATTACAGCCCGTGTTGCAACGCACTATCTATGTATATGTATATATGTATATGTGTGTGTATATGTATGTGTATATATATATATATATATATATATATATATATATATATATATATATATATATATATATATATGTGTTCATATGTGTGGGAAAGCGAATAGTAGACGTGACGTAGTATATGTGTACCAAATTTCAAGTCAATAGGTGAAACGGTTTGCGAGCTACAGCTGATTTAAAATCCTGGACAGACAAACGAATAGCCACGGTAGCGTATTATAGAAGAACATTTTACTGTTTAATTATTTATATTTATATGCAATGTGCTTCTTATATATTACTTAATATTCTCATATGATAATGATGTTAATGTTGTTTATACTGATTTCTATGTTATTGTAAGTGCTCTTTATTTGTGGAAAAATAAATTTGGCAATTAAACTTATTTTATACATTTTATTTTTTTCTCTTGCACTCAGTGAGCGAATCCACTGGGTAATCAGCTAGATAGATAGAGAGATAGATAGAGAGATAGATAGAGAGATAGATAGAGAGATAGATATAGAGATAGATATAGATATATATATATATATATATATATATATATATATATATATATATATATATATATATATATAGATATATATATATAGATATATATATATATAGATATATGTGTATGTATGTAGATATACAAATATGTATATGTATATATGTGTATATATATGTAGATATACAAATATGTATATGTATATATATGTGTCTGCATGTGTGTATATATGTGTGTATATATATATATATATATATATATATATATATATATATATATGTATATGTATGTATGTATATATATATGTATATATATGTTTACATAACCTCTTTAACACACTACTTCTCCGCTGTGAAGCGCGGGTATTTTGCTAGTTAAAGGATAAAGTATAAAGGCCTGAATTAAAGTAGCTTTTGTTGTCATTTATCTAATTGCACAGGATGACTTCTCCAGTTTATTTTTTAGTTTTTTACTCCAGTTTCTGTAATGTAAATGCTAATATTCCAGTCTCTCTCTCTCTCTCTCTCTCTCTCTCTCTCTCTCTCTCTCTCTCTCTCTCTCTCTCTCTCTCTCTCTCTCTCTGGTAAAGTCTTCCTTGCTGCTCTCCATTTTCAAGAAGCTGTGTACCCTACCTCAACCACTGTAATACTTTGCATTAAGGAGCACTACAACTAAATTACCAAAAACCTTTAAAAAGCAGATAATTTATGTGATTCGTCAAGTTACTGATCACTGATAGGCTTTTGTAGTTTAAAATCATCTGACTTAGATTGAGTCCACGTGATTGGAGAATTACTAGTAATTGTCCAAACCATTCCAGAGTTAAAAGTTGTATTTGTATGTCTCACAGTAATCTCCTGGTAGCAGTAATTTATTTATTAATTTTCAAAATCTGCTTATTTTAGTATATGGCCATTTTAGAGAGTTGGAGCTTGAAATTACGTCATTGGAAGTGCTAATTTTTTTGGGGCTCATTCACTCACACATCTACACTCATTTATATTAAGTGATTTTAAAATGGTCTGTGTGAATTTATAGTGTGTTGAGGAATACATGGAAATTTAACACTGACTATCTCCAACCCAGAATCTGTACCAGTGGGACGTGAGGCTGAAGATGTCAGTGTTTCAATACTGCTTTGCTGTGTATTTAGTTTTCAGTAATAAATGCATTTATGCAATATTTTAATGTATTAATTGGCATTATATGCAACTGTTCCATCCCTATCCCCCATGTTTTTCAGCCTTGTTATCCGGGGAGATAAAAATGAGCATGCTGTATTGTGCAGTGCAGATGAAACATATGAGCTGAAAATAGCCGATACATCAAATCTGCTGCTGTTTATCCCTAATGGAAGAACACTTGATAATTTCAGTGAAGATCTTTCTGGTCACAAAATAATTCATTCTCAGGTAATTATCTTAATCCTTAGAATTTTAATTTGTCAGAGTAATATTTTTGGTTTTTAGAAATTTTCTTTCTTGATGAAATAAAAGATTACATCTTTCTGAAGAATGGGCGTGAGTTGCCTTGAAAGCTTGCATATTGTAATCTTTTTAGTTAGCCAATAAAAGGTGTCATTTTGCTTGGCTTTTCTCTACATTGATGAAATAAGGAAGCTGTAATAAAGCAGGACAGTCTGTTATTTACAGTTCCAGTCATTCCTACACCATTCTGCTTCCAACCAATTTATTCTTTTGCATGTAGAAACTTCTAATATTTCTAATATCAATGGTATGTGAAGTTGGGCAAGTTACTTAAAATATTCTACTTTTTACACTCTTGGTGAATATAGTAAATTAAAGAGTCTTACACACCATGCAGCAGGAAAACATCCAGTAAAAACATATTTATTACGGAAAAATGTACGGGTGTATGTGTGTGGATGTAATATATATCTATCCACAGATTCCTCCATAATTATTAACACTCCAGGGAAAGATGACTAGCTAGGGTTATATATAAAAAAAAAAGGCACTTTTTACTGCATTACATTAATCTCATGCTTAACAAATGAGAGACGCAGCCTTTACTTGTTTATTTTTGAGAAATTATTTTTAACAAAACCACATGTTCCACAGTTATTGATACTCCTAAAAATTCTTATGAACATATTGTAACTGAAGTATTTTTTTCACTTAATATTTACTTTTTTAAATTAATCGTAGTGTGTTGGAAGTTCCCAGCTGTGATCCAAGACTTCCTATGTCACTGGGATATACATATGAGGTGGAAATAAGGCTAAACTCCCATATTCATTCATCAGCTTGGGATAAGAGAGCACACAAATCACAAAGTATGTTTTGAACTTCATAAGTTGGGGAATGGCTATAAAAATAGCTATTTGCCTGAAAATGCCCTTATCTACTGTTATGGCAATAACAGATAAGTTCAATTCACCTGGAACTGTTACCAACTTTCCCGGATATGGATACAAGTTTATTTTGCCCCCATGCACAGTGAGGATGATGGTAAGAGAGGTAGAAAAAAATCTTCCAATATTCCTGCTGGTGAAATACCAAAAGAGTAATATCTTGGAGTCACCAGGGGCCTCATGTATAACGCCGTGCATAGAACTCACACTATTACATGGCGTAAGCACAAAAGCGGGAATGTGCGTACACACAGAAAAATCAGGATGCAGGAATCTGTACATACGCAAACTTCCATGTTCTTCCGCTACATAAATCCCGATCAGCGTGAAAAGTAACGGCACACGCCTGCTGTCCCGTCCCAGCTCCTTCCAGAATTACGCCTCTTTGAATATGCAAATCAATATAAATATCCCTTAAGCTTAGCCTTCTGTGAAAAGACAGTGGAAAAAGCATGGGGGGAAAATATAAGAATTTCAGTGAATACCAAGTGGAGGCAAGGAAAAACATACTATTTGTTGGTTTAAACAGTGGTATAAACAAGAAAAGGAAGGTGATTGAGTGACATATAGTGTCAGAGAAACTCGAAAGCTCAAGTTCACAAAGTCGCACAGTGCCCGAAATAAAAAAGAACTTGTCAGATATCAAAGTCGCTGTGAAAAGCCGAGTCGTAGCCCACCATCTGAGTGTCATATGAAAGCTTATTAGGGTACAGAGAAAAAAAAATAGGCACACAGTTGGGGGGGAAAAAAGCACGAAATGTCAACTTCAATCTCGAAATTTCCACTTTAATCACGTAGTTTATTTTGTCATTAAAGCAGAACATCATAAACTTCATAAAATCGTTTAATTTACTAGTTTCTCAAATCCCATCGTAACTAAAGTAGCACATTAAATGCTTTGTTTTGTATTTGATCTTCTATGTGCTCCATGTGTGTGAATCACTACGTGCTTCCGGGTTTTGTCTTCCTCCGACAGGACACAGAATCCATTACATTCGTAATATTAAAGCTCTCTGAATAATTAAAATACTGAGATGTATACTTGATATAATTTTCATGATGATAGGAATTAAAGCATGTCATTAAACATGGGAACACGGTGGCGCAGTGATTGTGCGCGACCTTCGATGAATTTCTTGCAGCAGTGCTGTCTCTTTCAAACATACTAACCCCCAGTTCCTGTCCTTACCTTTCTTTCTCCAAATACCCAATCGCCACTGTAATAGACGTTAAGCCTTCTGTAAGCTTATAACGCCAATTCTTCAAAACTTTTAAGGAACACTGAAATATCTTCGTTGTACATGTTTAATTATTCTATCCTTCATGCCAGTCCCAGTGAAGCATACAGTCAGGGTTCCCACGCGTCCTGGAAAACCTGAAAATTTTGAGGGTTATTTTCCAGTCATTGAAATGACCTGGAAACTGATCGAAATGGCCAAATGTCCTGGAAATAATCTTTCTTGTCCTGGAATTTTATTTCTGTTTTCGCTTTTTAATTTTTCTGTTTGAAACAGCTTACTGTTCGTAAGTCTAGATATGATGACAGCTGAGCTAGGTCGTGGCCTCTGCTGCGCAATGTCTCCACCTACTGAGACATGTATAGGCAATTATATTTGAGTTTTGACCCTCGTTGCTCTAGCTTGTCAGTAGCTGACAGGAGAACAACAGAACATCAGTTCATCACTTGAAATTTCTGCTGAGTGCATGACTGTAAGTATGACCAAAGTGCATATGGTGCAACTGACAGTTTTGTTACTTCATACCGTCTGATGTGGACCCAGGTCGCATATTAAACATGTCAAGTAAATTGGCGATGCTAATTTCTGTTAGCCTGTTAATGGCAATTCCCATTAGGTGTTAGCATAGTGCTAATTGTCTAATGACGGTAATCAGAATCAGAATACTTTATTGATCCCGGAGGAAATTGCTTAATCAATCTAAAATCATTTTGTAGGCCTACGTGGTCCCACTGTTAAGCAAATAAATTCAGTGAACCAAACCTAAAACAGCATGAACACGATAACAGTCTTAAAAAGAATTAGACTAAGAGCTACTGCTTTCATTTAAAACAAATAGGGCTTAGGCTACTTGAAGCCTACATCTAAATGCCTGTTCTTGTGTGTTTGTGTAGGTTCGTGTGATATCCTTGCAGCCGAGCAATCGCCACACAATAAATATTACTTGGCTTGTGCCGTTTATTTGCACAATTGAACACGCTTAACAGCTTCTGGCTCAACTTCTTATTCTAGCTTGCTTCCATTATTCCACAGAACGCTAGCTCCCTCTAGAGGAATTATATGGGTTTGCTTTCACATTACATTTACCACAGTTAGCCTACAGAAAGTCTGTACTGGATCAGTATTTCTATTTAGTCTACATTTTTGTACATTACTGTATTTAATGTTTTTGACACTAGTAGGCAGTGTTGCAGGAAAAATAGTAGCCTATAATAGTTAATTTAGAGAATGTATTTCTAATTACAGAAGTGAGGGAAAGCAGAATCATGTCAAGGAGGTGTACGTTTAAGGAGGAATGGAAGATAAATCCTGAGTTCAGGGACAGGACAGGACATGTGACAGATAATGTACATCGGGCATACTGCAAGATATGCAAGAAAGCTTTTGATGTAAGCAACATGGGCATTTCTGCTGTTAAAAGCCATGCCAAAGGACAGGGACACAAGAGGGTCAAGTCAAGGCACAGGACCACGCATGACTGATTTCATCAATCAATCTCCCACCCCCCAAAATTCTGAAGCTAGCAGACAGGCAGCAGAATCAGAGAGTCAAGGAAGCAACGAGGTCCAGCCATCAACTTCTGTAACTCCACCTCAAGCTACACCCACAATCGGAGCTCATTTTTTAAGTGAAGCTGTTTTAGAAACAGAGATCCGCTGGGTGATTAAAGTGGCCATTTCCAAATATTCTTTCAATTCCTGTTCAGATATGGGTTCATTGTTTCACCTGATGTTTCCAGATAGTGAAATTGCCCAAAAATTCTCATGTGGTGCAACAAAAGCAGCGTATCTGATGTGTTTTGGCCTTGCACCATATTTCAGAGACAAGCTAGTGAAAGACATTAGACAGTCCAACTGCTATACCATTTCATTTGATGAATGCCTCAACAAAATAACACAGACTGAGCAGATGGATGTGCTTGTGCGGTACTGGAATGATAATGAAGAAAAGGTAGTTGTGCATTATCTGGACTCCCAGTTTCTAGGGCACACACAATCAGAGAAGCTTGTTGAGAGCATTAAAGTTTCCCTCTCTCCACTTGATCCAAACAAGCTCCTGCAAATCTCGATGGATGGACCAAGTGTCAACAAAAAATTTTTGAGATTATTTGAAGAAGTCAGGTCTAAGGAGGCCCCAGATATTAGAAGCTTGATAAACCTAGGAACCTGTGGTCTTCATACAGTTCATGGAAGCTTCCAACAAGGCGAGAAGGAAAGTGGATGGAAGGTAGGTGACAAACTAAGAGCCCTTTGGCAACTCTTTCATGACACACCAGCCAGACGGGATGACTTTATTGAAATTACCAAAACATCAACATTCCCTCTAAAATTCTGAGCTCACAGGTGGGTGGAGGACTTGCCAGTGGCAGAGAGAGCACTTAAGATGTGGCCACATGTTGAAATATTTGTCGACAATTACAAGAAACTGCCAAAGAGTAAAATGCCAACGTCAACATCGTACACTGTGGTCAGAGAGGCTGTTGGTGACCCCCTTTTTGAGGCACAATTACAGTTTTTTGCCTATGTGGCAAGGCAGCTGAAACCCTTTCTTGAGACTTTCCAGACTGATGCCCCCATGATGCCATTTTTGGCAAAAGACCTTCAGGCCCTTCTGAAGAGTTTGATTTCATGCTTTATGAAGAGGGAGGTACTGGATAACATCAAAACACCTGCCCAAATGCTTAAAATTGATGTACTGGACAAAACACTAAATTTGCCACTGAAAGAGGTGGATCTTGGCTTTGCCACCAAACAAGCTCTTGAGAGAGCCTCAGAGAAGCTGCTTGAAAAACCGCTGCCGGGTCAACAATTACGAAGAGAATGTGTAGCCTTCCTGTCCGCAACAGCAAAGAAACTGCTGGACAAATACCCTTTGAATTATGCAGCAGTAAGGCACATGGCATGCCTAGATCCAGTAACTATGATCAGCGATGAAAGGCGTGCCATCTCCATGTTTGAAAAGCTCTTACAGCTGCTTCTTAGAGGACTGTGACCAAATCCTGAGTGAGTACAAGATGCTCCTCACTGAAATGGTGCAGCACCATAAGGAGGAATTTCAAGGGTATAGAAGTAGCTCCTGTCGGCTGGACACATTCATGGGAAGATTTGCTGGTGACAAAGCAGAGTACGCAATTCTATGGAAATCAATGAAAGACCTGTTCACATTGTCACATGGGCAAGCAGCGGTTGAAAGAGGGTACTCTGTGAATAAGGACATGCTGGTTACAAATCTGAAAGGAAGGACTCTGATGTCTCTTCGCCTAATCCAAGATTCTTTGACTGGTGGCTCATTTGATGGAGTATTGCCAAAGCCCCTCTTGCAGCATTGCAGAAATGCCAGGATGCGATACGTCCAATACCTTGATGATGAAAAAAAGAAGAAAAAGGAAACTGAAAATGACGAGCAAAGAGAAGAGCTCCGCTCTGAAATCACAAAAGTGGCAGCAAAGAGACAGAAAATAATCACTAGCATTGAGGCAATGCAAGAAGAAGCAGATGCAGTGGCAGAGAAGGCTGAGAGAAAACAGGACTTTACACTGCTCACAAAATCTAATGCCTATCGTAAAAGTGTTGCTGAAAAAAAGAAAGAGGTCATCGGTCTGGATGCAGTTTTATCAGACCTCAAGGAGCAACACCAGCATTGTTTCTAAACCTAGGCCTACACCAGATGCCTTTTTCATAGGTTACACTACAGTGACTTTTATAAATTGTTTTTTTTCCAATATACTGGAGTTCAGGCTCTTATCCTTTGTTCTTAGTATTCTTTCTAGTTTAACCAAGTTTTCAACTCAGGAATTGATGGCAAGGCTATCATGATTTAACATGGATGTATTTTGCTTCTTTTCCCACAAAGATAAGTTCTTTATTATAATCTTTGTCGTTGACTTATGCAAATTCTACAGCTGCTGTATTCCCAGTAAAGCTACCAATTGAAAGTTAACTCTGACTTTGTTTTGTCACGTGCCAATTGTTGCATATATTAGTGTTATAGGCATCATACACATGATATAGGCAATAAATTGGCTTTATGCAGTTTTGTTTAATACAAACATTATACATAAATTTATTTGATACAATGACATAATATGTAATATGCAAGTAACTTTTACTGAAATTAGGTCACTATGGTAGCCTATTTCATGGTGTGATCAACAGCTCTATACTGAACATTATGGAATTGCTCAGTATATGTCAGTGTTTGGATAGTTTTCCACAATCCAAGAGGCATTTATTTCTTTAAAAGAGTTTTGCAGTTTAAAACAGTGTGTAACAAAAAGAGGTCAAACAACTCCATTATACATCAGTGCATTAATTGGTGTTGCCTTTATGTAATTTAGCATATCGGTGACACTAAGTCCCTGCATAATCAAAGAGAAATTAAAATGGCGTTAAGCCTGCGACTAAAGTGTATGACTGTATGACCAGATCCTGTCATGAATTTCCGGAAAAAGCTCCTGGAAATGTCCTGGAAAATGATTCCTTAAAAAGAGTGGGAACCCTGTACAGTGCGAGGCAGGAACGAGCGCCAGATCCTTGCTAGCGTAGCAACACCGTGTCCTTTAATTATTAACACTATAGATTATTTAAATGAAGTTAAAGTTTTATCTGTATAATATACTAAATATATTTTGCTGCATTTCATCTTAAAAATGATATCGTCATCATATGTAAATACGCACTTTATAAAGTGGCTCAGGTAGTGCAATATTATAACTGTAGTGCAAGTTTACAGTGAGGTGATTGTACTTATAATTCCAAACAGTTCTACAAGGAGCACTTGATGAACTGATTGATTGCATTTTGAGCTCTTGGGATGAAACTGTTTCTGAACCGCGAGGTCCGTACAGGAAAAGTGAGCGTCGTAACATTCATTCGCAACATTTCTGTGTGTACGCACCGTTTATACATGAGGCCCCAGGTCTCTAAGGTTACCATCATACTCCACCTCCATGGTAATTTATCCTCCTTTTGGAGCGTATGTTTTTTGTTCTTTGAGCATACACAGTGTTCCATACAAGAAGAGATGTTTATTCCACATTTCCGACAAAACTCCCTCTCCAACCTCAAACACTTTACAGCAATAAATCACACACTGTTGCAAAATGTAATTATTACAAATATAATGTGAGTCTTGAACTATTACAGAAACAACTATACTGTAGAAAAGTGTTTTTTTTTTTTCCCCTGTGTTTGACATTTGGTTTTGAGAAGAAACATTCTAATGTCAACTGAACTGGGAAAATCATTGAGAAAATCTTTAAGTCAGGCTGGCCACGTATGGACACATTCATATCTGGAGATGTTTTCATTTGAAGGTGATCCTGCAGCTGAATTGAGCCACTATGCTATAAAACCTGCAGAGACGTAGCTTGGCACAGCATGATGCAGGTACACTGCAGTGGCAGCTTACATGCCATCGGGAACCATCAGCTAGATATGTTGCAGGTCCTAATTGGCTTATTACTTTTAAAGGAGATGACCAAAAAGATATCAATATGTGATCCCTCTCTGCCCTCCAGATGCTGACCTAATTTGGGACAGTTATATCTGGCATTTTGACCCACTGTAACCTATCAAGGTGTTGCTTCATCTTATTCTTCTTTTTGGACACGTTGTGTGTGTGCATTGCACCGGACAGAGTTGATTGAGCGCAAAGGTGATTCAGTGGAGGCGCACGTTCACTACCAATCATAAGAGCTGCAGGTGGACTGCCTGTAGTTGAGTGCTATGTAGCTCTGTAGTGAAGAAGTATCTGGAGAATTACTGGAACAAATGTGCATCCATCTGCCAAATGTTCTCTAATGCCTTTTTTTTTTTTGTTTGTTTTATTTAGATGCTCTATCCCCACCAGCCCCCAAACCAGTTCCCCTATTGGCTTGAGGATGGCATAATGCTATGTGAATGTGTTGAATTTGTTTGTCTGTCAAAAACCTTGTTAATTCACCAGCAGTAAATTGTGGGCCATTTGTCCATTGAATGAGCCACCGGCAACCCCCAGCAAGAAAAATTGAACTCTAGCTTGATCATAGCTTTGGTCGTGACTTTTCCAACTGGGGCTACTTCTGGCAACTTAGAATTTAGGTCATATGCCACAATAAGAAAATGCTAATGTGGAACACCATGCAACTCACCACAGATGTAAAGCTATTCATTTTCCTAAGGCTTAACAAGTCCCTGCACTGGCTGCAGTGTAGGTGGAGGACCCGTTTTACTGCTAACAAGGCATGCAGGACATTCCTTGACCAGAATTTCATTATTGGCATTAATCCTTGGCCACCACACAAGCATGCAACATCATTGCTTGACACAGACTATACCCTAATGGCTTTATGAGCCATCACTAGGACACATGCTTGAGGAGACCTTGAAACTACAGTGCAGAGACCACAAGCACCACAGCCGTCATTCCAGCATTTAAGTTCATTCTTGACATGCTGGACTTGTTTCACCTCAGGCAGTACTTGAGTGGGCCACCCCTGTTTCATGAAAGTATGTAGTTTGAGTGAGGACAGGATTTTTCTGGATGTAGCTACTCCTGGAGTGACACTGTGGCGTGCAGAGATGTATGAAGAAGTGGAACAAATTCAGACTCTGCAGAATCAGGGCAGGGAGTTGTGGGTGAAGGAGCTGAAAACAGACAAGAGCTATTACCACCACATTGTTTACTAAAGGTTAAAATTGCACTGCAGGAGACGCTCAGACCAGCGGTGCATTGTTAGTTGCTAGTGGCCAGAACAGGATATTGCAAGTAGGGCACTGAGGGCTTATTGGTCAGTTCTCAGCCCCCTGCTCGCTTCGCTCGCCAACCCCTGGTTTTGGGTAACCCGAAATACATTGATCTATGTATGAGATATATTGGAGTGTAAAGGTGCAGATGACGTACATAGGAAGTAAAGAATACATAGTATGGCAAATTATTTATTCGAATATTTCTTTATACACAACATTTGTAGTAAAGATGGTGTGTTGTCCTTGAATGAGTTCTCCTTGGTATGGAGTATTTATAACCTTAACCTTAATGTCAGATGAACGCCGAACTCTTGAGAAGGCTACATAATGTTGTCCATGTCCAAATACAGGCTCAGAGAGGTATATGCCAACTCTGTCCATGGTCCATCCTTGGGATTTGTTGATTGTCATGGCGAATGCAGGTTTAATGGGAAATTGGCGTCGTTTAAATGTGCAATCAAAACGGTATTGTTAGTATGTGATCCTGTAAGTACATTTGCTTCAATAACATTGTCATGGTGTTGATGAGTAATTGTGTACCGTTGCATAAACCTTGTTTAGTATTAAGGTTTCTTAATAGCATGACTATTGTTCTGACCTTAAGGTTAAGATTGTGTTGTTGCAATCCGGCAGGGTTAATAGTGTTTAAATATTCCAAGTGGAAATTAAGATGCTCATTTGGAGCCGAGAGTGTTTTGCCTCCGCTGTTTCAGACACGCGTTGTAGGATTCTGTACGTTTAAAACGGAGCGATCGTTAATTATCTATCTGGTGACGTGTCTGTGTTTTCTGTGGTTGTACTGTTAATATTGTATTACTGTAATGTGATTCACATATGCTGTGTAGTCCAGACCTTTATTAGACAACGAGAGTTCCTAACGGCCATATATAACGAAAAGAATAGTTCAGCCCTACCTATGAAATGTAATCCCCTGGGATTTGGTGTAAAGCGTTCAGCGGTATGTACAATCCCAAGCAGCACATTATTCCTAACTTCACTCCGCAGCAGTGCCACCCACAATATAGCGGTGATGCCTGCGCCTTCCGTACTATCTCGGTTTTGACTATGCTGTGTAGTATGGACGTTTGCGGCATCCGTACTCTCTCCAGTTTGACTTTGGGCGGGGCGCCGAATCCTGTTGTTTGTTTGTTCTGTGGCTGTTCTCTGTGGCCGTGTCGTTAGGTATGGGCTTGTTGTTTTTTTTGCTATATCCGTTAGTTGAGCTGTATTGCGTTTGAATTTGGTGTAAAGCGTTCAGCGGTTTGTACAATCCCAAGCAGCACATTATTCCTAACTTCACTCCGCAATAGTGCCACTCACAACATGGCGGTGACGCCTGCACCTTCCGTACTATCTCGGGTTTCACTGTGCTGTGTAGTGTGGACGTTTGCGGCATCCGTACTCTCTCCGGTTTGACTTTGGGCGGGCGCCGAATCCTGTTGTGTTTGTTTGTTCCTGTTATACTGTTAATACTGAGCGTTTTCTGTGGTTGTACTGTTAATGATGCATCACTGTAATGTGATTTACATATGCTATATGGTTTGGACGTGTGAGGATGCTGTACGTTTAACACGGAGAGTTCGTTGTAGGCTCCTGCGTTCATTGATTCTATCCAGGCGGGCTCGTGGTTTACCATTCTCGGTTACTTTCACGCGCCTTCCATACTATCTTTGTGGACCTGTGGGGCCTCCGTAGGTGTGTTAGAAGTGTGTGGACCACGCTGTGTAGTGTGGCCGTTTAGTTCAGAAGCGCGTTGTAGGCGCATACGCCTTTCGTACTTTCACGCGCCTTCCGTACTATATTTGTGGACCTGTGGGGCCTCCGTAGCCTCTTCCGTTTGACTCTGGGGTGCAGCGCAGAATCCGCTTTTTTGTGTGGCTGTGTCGTTAGTCGTTGGCGATGGGCGCGTTGTTGCTTCATTTCTCATTCACGTTAGTTGAGCTGTTTCGTTTTTGGGCCGTGACTCCTTCGTTTTTGCGCTTGCGGGTTATGAGACGCGTGCTGTAGGCACCTGCGCACTATGTCTCATGGTCCCATCGCCGTGTACCTGCATCCATACCTTCCGGTTTACCATTCTCGGGTAGTAATATGGATTGCTTAGTCATACAGGTACATGTGCCACCGTTCACAAGCCCAAATACATGCCAGTGCCTCTCGCTCACTGATTTCTGTTTACCTGGGCTAAGAGATGTAGAAGTAAATGCAACAGGTTTTTCAGTCCCTTCCTGAATTTGATACAGTACAGCCCCAAGAGCAGCTCCCGATTTGCAGATGACTAGGGTGGGGCTGTTGAGGTCAAAGTGTGCCAGCAGAGGCAATGAAATAAGCTCTAGTCTTCAGTAATTTAAATGCCTCTGGGCAGACTGAAGTCCATTCCCTGGGAACATCTTTTTTTTTCAAAAGCAGACGTAAAGATGTAGTAATGGAGGATAATTGCGACCGGAAATGTATATAGTATTTAGTCATTCCCGAAAATTAAGCAAAGCTAATCATGTAGGCTCTGAAATTCTCTGAATTGCATCTGTGTTAGACTGGACAGGGGTTAAACCATCTGCTGACAGGTGAAAACCCACAAACTCCATTGAAGTTGCAGAAGACCATTAAGAGTGAGATTATGCCTGACTAGTGCTGAAAACAGGATGTGGGACCATGCACAACTATATCACTGGGGTAAGTGTCCAAATGACATCCTGGTATATCAGAAGACCTAATGTGAGAGACAAACGCAATCAGGTCGTGAATGCTGAGGTGGGGTGGCACCTGTAGATATCCCTGACAGATGTCTAACTTTAAGGTACTAGAGGCATTAAAAAGTTCTGTATTTCACTCCTCTAATTTTGGCAGAAGCTATTTGCAGACTGCCTTGTTTATAGCCCTTAGATCAACACCGATTTGCAGACCTCTCACTATCTTTTTTTTTTTTTTTTTGGTTTCTAAAGTTCCAGTTTCTAGGAAGCATTGAAGCTTAGCAGGTACGGTAATTCAGTGGGGTGCAGCGTGGTGGCTGGATGACAGGATGCATAGCAGTATCTAGCAAAGGGTGTTACGGAAAGGAAGACAGCCAAGGTCCTCAAAAAGTGATGGCTACTTATGTTGCCAAGGGGAGCAGTCATTAAGAATTACAGATCCACTAGTGTCAAGTAGGGTTAAACCAAGGCTGTTAAAGAAATTCGTTTAGTTCATTTAGTTTTTCATTTCGGTTTTGTTAATTATTTTAGTTCAGTTTACGAAAATGTTTTTGTAATAATTTCAGTTTTTATTTTAGCTTTTGTTAACTACAATCTCCTTGGTTGGAACTTCTATAAACTGGCTAAACCGCTAAAGTTAGCCATGGATTTCTGAACTGACTTGCCTGCCTGATGTTGCTGTTTACAAAAAATAATTTGGTGGAGGATAAAAACAAACACTCTGCAAACAGGAGAAGTGCTTCTCCAAGAGTCTCACAGCAGTGGAGTATGTGGCTGTGTTACCCAGAGTCTTAACACTAGAATCCCTGAAGCCTATGAAAAAACTTGTAATCCTGGGTCGCCTTAAATTCTATCACACCTCTCCATTAGCGTCTTTTGTTTTGTAAATGTGTCAATCAGCACAAGCAGCAAGCAGACTGCTATCCCATTGCCACCCCCCACCCCCACCACCACAACAGCAGCTCAATTCCCAGCTCAAGTTTTTTCTGGTTGTGAAGTGCTTGGAGTTGTATAGAGTAAATGTATTGTTATTTGGAACACATGCATTTCATGTGTGTTCCGTGTCTACAATGATCTGGGTAAATGTAGAATGACAGGACATGTTGAACACATACCTAAAACAGAAGCTTTTTTCATGTTATAGTACTAACAACAAAGTTTTGACATGAAGTGTATAATGTGTGAAGACTGAAGTCCAAATATCAAATGAACACTGTTGTGATGTGAGATTTTGCATATAACTTGATAAATATTTTGTATGTCTTTATTTGTAATTTAGGCAAAACAATGTAATATTAGTGAGAAGCATGTTTACATGCTAAGGAATGGATCTCTTTTAATTTTACGACAGGATTTGTTGCTTTTAACCAGTTTGGTAAGTTTTTCTTTGCTAAAGTCTTTCAACCCCCGCAAAAAAGCCATAAAGACATATGGTCTTGGGGGTGGCAAGTTTTAAGATCTTCTATTCCCCCTTTGGTCTGAAGTAGTGAGCTGCTGTTATTGTTACTATGATTGAATAAAAGCATACATTTGATTTGAGTCTGTAACAGCCATTGTAAATTTATGGTACTTGTAAAGGTTAGTGCTTTTTTTTTTTTTTTTTTTTTTAAATAAATAATCAGTTTTATTCTCTGCCACGTTCACGCTCCCCCCTGATCTGACACTGCTGTTCTCAAATAAAGACGTGCTGTAACAGAGGTGAACTCAGATGAGGATGAGGGTTCTTCATCGGAGAAAGAGAATAGAAGACCTTCCTGCAAGAAATGTCCACTCACACGTAACAATGCAGCTGCACCAGGCATGAAGATGAAAGATGGCACCGTTTGGATGCAGCACGTCATCATGCCAGTGAATCTGCCCCACACGCATGTCCTTCAGCAAAACAGCAGGGCATGCAGAGTTCGCCAAGGTGTCGTGCAAAATTCTGTTTGTGATGTTTTGTGATGGTCTTTATATGAAAAACATTTGTTATATAAAAGTCACATCGAATGTTATTTACTTATTTACACTGTACTTATCTTCCTACAGCATCGTAAAGTCACAAGTAGACTGCAGAGCTTCCTGTGTTTGATCGACACGGGTATGCTGACAAAGTACACGTGCAATGCCACTCCTTATTCAGGAAGAGATTCCAGTTGTCCCACGAGAAAAAGTCTTTCCAAGACTAAGTTCATATAGCTTGTGGAGCTATTTCTGGACAAAGGCAGAACCGTAACAACAGTAACGTAAAGTGCAACAGGAGCTTCTACCTGCAGCTAAAGTCATTCACGTAGTACAGACTCAAATCAAACGTATGTTTTTATACTATAATAGTAACAATAAAAGCAGCTCACTACTCAAAACAGTAATTCTGAGAAGCAGTTGGAATTGAACCCGTGACCTCTTGATTATGAGTCAGCAGTTCTTACCGCTGCAGTTCTTACCGCTGCACCTCCCAAGCGGTCATGTCAGTGTCACACCCTAACCTGATTTCTTTTTCTTCGGTTATATTCTTGTTTTGTTATACGTGTACTTTTTGTGAAAGTGTTTTTGATATTTGGAATTCAGTCTTCACACATTATACATGTCAAAATTTTGTTGTTAGTACTGTGTGTGTGTTCAACATTTCTTGCATTTCCTGTCATCCTACATTTACACAGATTGTTGTAGACATGGAACACACATGGAATGCATGTGTTACAAATGATATATTATTAACCCTTTACAACTCCAGGCACCTCACACCCAAATAAACCATTCTTGAGGTGGGAGAACTTTTTGCCCTTTGTGTGGGGGTGTGAGGATGGGATAACAGGCTGCTTGTGCTGATCGACACATTTACAAAACAAAAGATGCTAATGGAGAGGTGCGAAGGAATTTAAGGTGGCCCACGATTTTAAATATTTTCGTAGGCTTCAGGGATTCTAGTGTTAATTCACCACTGTAATTAGCTTGTTGATTCAGTGGGCTTCTCTTTTAAGTGATGTTACCAGCACATCATAGCATAGTAAATTGCACTGGCAATCAGAGTTTTGGAAGATGTCTCTTCCCACATTCCTAAGAAAAAGTATCCTGCTTTGCCCTTTCTTATAGTTCCTTTGTGTTCTGAGACCAGTCCAACCTATCATTAATATGGATCCTCAAGTTCTTGTAGGAGTGGACATCTGTACGTCTGCTTCTTGAATAGTGATCTTACATAGTCTGTTGCTGTTAAGATAGCCTTCACCATTGTAGTTTTCAGTCAATGTTAATAGACATTTTCTTTGGTTTGTCTTTTATATAATTTTTCTTCATGTTTACAAAGATATTTTGAAGGCAGCATTTTAAGTATTTGGGCATATTTGTTTTTGAAGATTTGGTAAGAATAGATCTTTGATTATTTTTTTTTAATTGGTAATTTTAATTTTTACTGTACAACCTGTAGTAGGACTGGGTATCAGCACTGATATCCTATTTCGATTGCTTATTATACGAAGTTTGTTATTCAATAACTTAGTTGTGTTTTATGAATCTCAGTGTAGACACCCTTCAACTAAACTGTTAGCTAAATATATTCTCATGTTGGACATATAGGGTAAGCTAAAATGAAGTACCATATTTCTCAAGGTCATTGTGTGAGATAGAGGCAGCCGAGTGGGTTAGGGTGGGGGTCCTTTGATAGGGCGATCCCTTGTAGTTTTCAGTCGGCAACAAGCCTTGGTCCGGTGTGCACCATGCTTTTGCTGTTGAAGCGTTCTTCAAAAACAACAAATCCATCATCACTACGCAACACACCTTCTGAATGCACTTCAGCATTTCTCTTAATGGTGACATCCAAAATCGGTAAACAATTCTTCAGTGGGTGGCTAAATTTAGACAGACAGGTACAACATTGAACATTGATTCCCTTACAGCTTGGATGTTTTCAGGCGTTCGTACAATTTTGCAGTCTCCAATACGTTCAGCGCGAAAACTTGCTTCTGCCTTAGGCATTTCCAACACGTCTTTGAGGAGAAACTCACTGAGAGATACTGGGAGAGCCATAGAGAGTTGTGCACAGACATTCTGCAAACCGTTCATCGAGATGCCATCATGTGCAGCGACGAGGCACATTTCCATTTGAATGCTTGCGTAAATGAGCAAAACTTTCACTATTGGGCTGAAACCAACCCTCATGAACTTCATAAGAGACCCCTGCACAGTAAGCGTGTTAGTTTGGTGCACAGTTGCAGAGTTTGGCTTTGTTGGCCCTTACTTTTTTGAGGGGGGGGAAGAAGCAACAGTCACCATCACTTCAGAATGTTACATTGAAATGTCAGAGAACTTTTTGCGGCCCCAACTGGAAGAAATTGATGTGGTGGATGCCTTGTTTCAACAGGATGGAGGAAGCCGCTCATACGGCATGGAGATCCATGCAAGTTTTACGGAAGATGTTTCCAGGGAAGCTGATCTCCCTGCGTGGTGGTGATGGGTGGCCTTCACGTTCACCTGATGTCACTCTGTGCGATTTCGTCTTGTGGGGCTATCTTGAGTTGAAGGTATACACACACCAACCTCAATACCTTGAAGCCCTCAAGGACGATATTTACTATGAAATTGCCGATATTCCCCTTGAAATGGACGAACAAGTCATTCAAGCATTCAGAAATCGTCTCGAAGAGTGTATCACTAATGATGGCCACCACCTTGAAGACATCATTTTTAAAACACAGTGAAAAAGTCTATTTTGTATACCCTTTCTTGTGTCATAATTAAATTTATTTTGTCTTGTAGCATTTTTGTAGAATAAACGTTTGAAATATGGTACTTCTTTTTGGCTCACCCTGTATAAAATAATCTTGAATTAGTCGAAATTAAACATACAGCAGGAAGACTTCTCTCTTTGTATAATTTTGCAAGTTACACATATATTTAGTTGCTCACTTGTAGCAGTCGTGTTAACAAGTCTCAAATGTGTTCTCACAGTTCCTCCTCAGGTAAAAGGAACCATTTTTAAACGGTCTAGTGTTGGTATTTGTTGACCGTGGCTTTGGATGAATGGAACATTAAAGAAAAAGAACTAGCCATCGTGATTGATAACGCCGCTAATACACTGCCTGGCCAAAAAAAAATGTCGCCACCAAAAAAACAGGTCACACACTCTAATATTTCATTGGACCGCCTTTAGCTTTGATTACGGCACGCATTCGCTGTGGCATTGTTTCGATAAGCTTCTGCAATGTCACATGATTTAGTTCCTTCCAGTGTTGCATTAATTTTTCACCAAGATCTTGCATTGATGATGGTAAAGTCTGACCGCCTCTCTTCTTACCCTGATGTGCCCATCACTCTGGAACAGGGTAAATCTGGACTCATCAGACCACATGACCTTCTTCCATTGCTCCAGAGTCCAATCTTTATGCTCCCTAGCAAATTGAAGCCTTTTTTTCCGGTTTGCCTCACAGATTAGTGGTTTTCTTACGGCTACACAGCTGTTCAGTCCCAATCCCTTGAGTTCCCTTTGCATTGTACGTGTGGAAATGCTCTTACTTTCACTATTAAACATAGACCTGAGTTCTACTGTTGTTTTTCTTCGATTTGATTTCACCAAATGTTTAAGTGATCGCCGATCAAGATCATTCAGGATGTTTTTCCGGCCACATTTCTTGCTCGAAGACAATGGGTCCCCACTATCCTTCCAGTTTTTAATAATGCGTTGGACAGTTCTTAACCCAATTTTAGTAGTTTCTGCAATCTCCTTAGATGATTTCTCTGCTTGATGCATGCCAATGATTTGACCCTTCTCAAACAGACTAACATCTTTTCCACGGCCACGAGATATGTCATTCGACATGCTTGTTTAAGAAATGAGAAGCAACTCATTGCACCAGTTGGGGTTAAATAACTTGTTGCTAGCTGAAAGATAATCGCCCATGCAGTAATTATCCAATAGGAGGCTCGTACCTATTTACTTAGTTAAATCTAGGTTTCGACTTTTTTTTTGGCCAGGCAGTGCATGATCTGTGCGGTACAGCTTATGGAGCTAATTCCCATTGGCTGCTTTGAGCACATACTCACTTCTTAAATACATAGTCCAATAAGTAAATGTTATTTCTCTTTATTGGACTTGCCAACGTACAAACTTGTGTTTGAGTAGCATATATTAATGTCATTGGGTTCTTATTTCTGAAATAGGTACTTTTCTGAACCTATAACTTGTTCAGCCAGCTCACTTGACTGAGCATAGTTAGGACTACTTATGGTTGTGCGCAAGTTCAAGATGTTTGCTACAGAATTCTCTATTTGTGAATTGTTCTCTTCTCGTCTCATCTTTTTAAACTGTTTTTCCTAATGAAGATTGCTGTAGCAGTAGCCCAAAGAGGTAAGCCCAGACTTCCCTGTCCATAGGTAAAGATTCCAGCTCTCCCTGGGAGTGTTAACTAAAAAGCTGATAGAGAGCATTCCTGTAGTGTGTGTTTGGTCTCCTGCATGGTCTCCTCCCAGTGCTGCTGCTCTCGGTCATGCCATTTATGACATGCCAAATCTATCTTGGTTCGCTCCTCTCAATCTAGAGGTGTGGTATCTCATTCTCTGAGACTATCCTGAATCGCAGATGATCTCGCAGCACCCCTTCAAAGAAACCTCATTTCTACTGCTTCTACTCATAGTCTCATTGTTTCTGTCATTTCCCATAGCTCATGACCATAGATTAGGACAGAAATGTAGATGACCCAGTAAACTGAGTTTTGTCTTTAGACAGTCCTCCTGCTTCAGAGCCATAGATGAGTACATCTGCCACTGTCCCAATCTTCATCATCAGAAATTCCCTTCTATCCCTTGTGAACAAAATCCCAATTTACTTTAACTTGTCAACTAAGGGCAGTTGTGTCCTCAATCACTTGGAGAGAGCCATCCCCTCTTCTCAGAGAGAACAGACAAGAACAGTACTTCGGAGTGTTTGATCCTAGTACAAGCTGTCTCACACTTGGCAGCGTATTGCTTGAGTGTGTTCCAAAGATTACAAGACTGGCGCCCTGCCCAGGGTTTGTTCCTGCCTTGTGCCCTGTGCTGGCTGGGATTGGCTCCAGCAGACCCCCCGTGACCTGGCATTAGGATATAGCGGGTTGGAGAATGACTGACTGACTGACTGACACTACGATGGGTGAAAGAGGACAACGTCATGTGCATAAAGCAATATTGTACCCATAGCCTTCTAAGCAGACCCCTTCACGTCTTCGTCCTCGCCTTGATATCCTGTACATGAAAACCACAAACGAGCAGTGACAACTCCTACAGTCTTGTCTGGCTCCTATTTTTCACACTTCCTTTCTTTTGCATAGGAAGCTGCATAGGGCCCTCTCCTGTGAAAGTCATTGTGTGAGGGCTGCAGTTTGGCACATTCTTTGGCGTAAATTGATGATGGACAAAATCATCAACCATCGAATTAGTATAAGGGCAGTATAATTTTTGAGGCATGTTTTGACTGTTATGAGTACTCATCCAAACATAAGAAAACTTATTTGCAAAAAACCTTGAAAGTTACTAATTATACTTTTTGTGTTTTTGGTCCACCGTCTATCACCTTAGTATCTCATCTCTTACATCCTTCTGAAACTGCTATACTGTATCTATTCTGGGATGGTAATGTATCTAAACTAGGGCTGGGAATCTATTAAAAAATGAGCTAATTAATCACAAATGAATGTAATTAATCACAATTGATTCTAACATTTAAACGTAATTATAAAATTAATACACAAATCAGGAAGTAAATACAGATTGAGTCACAAATTTAATGTAGTATCAACCCAAAGACATTTAAAAAATAATAATAATGGCATAGTTTAATGATCTTAATCCTGAACTTTTAACAAAGTACTATTTGAGCAAGCACAACCTGAATATGAATACCTTCTTAAAAGGTAAGTTGAAAAGAAGGCAATAAAATAAGGCCAATGTATTATCAAATTGCAAATGAGACGCAGACATGTCAAACTAAAAAATGATCAGGACAACTGCTGACTTTGAATACACTGCTGATTTAACTGAAAGAATAAGCATCTCTTAAATGGGCATATGTTAAGACTTGTTAAAACTCCATAAATACTATCCTTAATTGTTCTTCACCATCAATGACTTGATGATAAAATATGATTATATTTTACACAAGTGTTTTTCAACTGGTTCGCCAGGGAAATAACAGTGCACTGCACCTGGGTCCTGACCTGAGAGAGAGATGCTCCTCAAGTGGTCGAGACCTATCTGAGGAGGATGGGACTACCTTTAGAAGCCGACATAACAGCAGCTAAGTGATCACTGTTTTGCATTGTGACAGTTTAGCACATGTATAAATTTAATGGTTTTGTAGTTGATAGAATTGTGCCTTGGGATTTTTTTGGATTACAAAGAATGTGCTACCACAGAAAAATGGTTGGAAAACACTGCTGTACCTACACCTTTGCTTCTAGCATGCTAAAAAAGATCTCCATAGCTCCTATCTCACTTAAAAACTGACACCATGCATTACTTAGACAATCATGTTGCATTTTTTGCATAAATTAGTGAAGATACAGTACTGCGAACTTGAATATAGGTAAGGTAATAATTACACTTCTGTTTTGTAGAAGTTTGTCATTATATTAGTACAGTCAGCACTGTAAGCTGGATGGCAGACTGGCAAGTTAAATGAGATACTAGAGACTTATTTGGTTTTAGTGTCACTCAAAGATAATTTAGCACTTATGTGATATGACTTTGATTTGATCTATGTACAGAGATACGAAAAGCAAAAAAAGCGAGTGTGATTTACACTTTTGCAACTTTTCTCTAGTACTACACCAGGACTCCTGTAAACCATCCTCCCCACCCCTTTCCTCCTACTCCCATACATCTGTCAGTATGTATAAATCATGAAAATGAACACCAATGTTACGTGCGTACATGTGCTGTATCGTTGTGAACAGCATAATACGAAATGTTAAATCTTTCAATGAAAATTTTATTTAATAAAATTTTTAAGTATAAGCTGTGTAATTCTTTAGATACACTATTTATATTATTTCATAATGTTAAAAAAAAAAAAATAAAACAACATAAAAATATGAACAGGGTATTTGCATCTTATGAACTTTTGTGCTCTGAATACTGTATAACTTCCAAGTCCCCATGTTCTCTTCCTGTTTGCAAATTAGAAATGTTAAAAGAAATCTAACCAACTTTCCACGTTTCAAACCTTTTTTTAATCCCAGAGGCCATATTGATTAGTCTCGAAGTCTTGGATAGCATTTTAGTTGTTTAAAAGGAACTTTGTTTAAAGGAACACTTTGAAAACACATACGATCTCATGGGAAAAAAATCATTGTGGATATATATACTGATATGGACAGGGTAGTATGTTGGGAACGAAAGGATGCCACATCGTTTGATGGAAGTGAAAATTATCAACCTACAGAGGGCTGAATTCAAAGACACAACAAAAATTAAAGTGAAACGTGATGCGCCAGGCTAGTCCATTTTGGCGAAATTTCATTGTAGCAACTCCGTCATACTCGGTAGTTTCTATGGCCCCCACATGCTTGCCAGCATGCCTGATAACATCAGGGCATTCTCCTAATGAGATGACGAATGGTGTCCTGGGGGATTTCTTCACATATCTGGACCAGGGTATTACTGAGCTCCTGCACAGTCTGAGGTGCAACCTGGTGGCATTGGATGGAACGAAACATAATGTCCCAGAGGTGTTCTATTAGATTTTGGTCAGGCGAGCGTGTGGGCCAGTAAATGGTATCAATCCCTTCATCTTTCAGGAACTACCTGCATACTCTTGGTACATGAGGCCGGGCATTGTCGTGCACCAGGAGGAACCCAGGACCAACTGCACCAGCATAGGGTCTGACAATGGGTCCAAAAATTTCATCCCGATACTTAATGGCAATCAAGGTGCTGTTGTCTAGCTTGTAGAGGTCTGTGCTTCCCTCCATGGATATGCCTCCCCAGACAATCATTGACCCCCCACCAAACTGGTCATGTTGAACAATATTACATGCAGCATAACATTCTCCACGGCTCCTCCAGACCCTTTCACATCTGTCACATGTGCTCGGGGTGAACGTGCTCTCCTCTGTGAAAGCACAGGGCGCCAGTGATGGACCTGCCAATTGAGCTCCTCGGTGCCGGGAAGTGAGCACAGGGCCCACTAGAGGAGGTCGGGCCTTCAGGTCACCCCCTCACGAAGTGTGTTTATGATTGTTTAGTCAGAAACATTCACATCAATGGCCTGCTGGGGGTCATTTTGTAGGGCTCTGGCAGTGCTCATCCTGTTCCTCCTTGCCCAAAGGAGCATATACCGGTCCGCTGATGGGTTGAGGATCTTCTACTACCCTGTCCAGCTCACCTTACAGTAACTGCCTGTCTCTGGAATCTCCTCCATGCCATTGAGACTGTGCTGGGAGACGCAGCAAATCTTCGGCAATGGCACGTATTGATGTGCCATCCTGGAGAAGTTGGACTACCTCTACAACCTCTGTAGGGTCCAGGTATCGCCTTCTGCGACTTAGTAGTGATACTGACCGTAGCCAAATGCAAAACTAGTGAAAAAGTTATAAAAGATGAGGGGGGGGGGGAAGAAATATCAGTGGCCTACACCTGTTAAACCATTCCTGTTTTGGGGGTCATGTCATTGTTGCCCCTCTAGTGTACCTGTTGTTAATTTCATTAACACCAAAGCAGCTGAAACTAATTAACAACCCCCCTCTGCTACTTAACAGACCAGAACAATAGCCCAGAGGTTTCATTGACTTGATGCTATTCTCTGATTGAAAGTGTTCCTTTAATTTTTTGAGCAGTATATTTTAAAGAATTTACCCATCAAAGCTCCTAAGAGAATGGTAAAAAAAAAGGATCCCTCAAATTGCATCTCAGAAAAGAAATGAAACTTGGCTGTACGTAGAATACACTAGTTCTATATGTGCAAATTATTCTATTATTCAACTAAAGGTCATTTATCAAAGACTTTAATTCAGCTGTCCCATAATCCCTTCTGGGGGAGCTTAATTGAGATAGACAACAATTTATATCCGTGTATTGGATATAGAGAGCTGAACAAAATAATTTGACTTTTATGTTGTCTTCATTTTACCTCAGAAGTTAAGACTTATATTGTGCTAAAATAGTCAATTTTAATGTTAAAATAATTTTACATATTTTTTTCTTTTTAAAACCAACAACAATATTTGGTCATCCTAATAGATGGGTATGCCTTCATTTACTTGCATGCTGTTAACACATGCATTTAAATTACATTCTGTCCACACATACACCAGACAAGATGCCACAGACAGTCGACAAACATCTGCCACATCCTCTCAGTAGCAAGAAGCAGATCATAAATATGTGATACAGTGCCTACCAAATAATACAAAGCGTACACGACACGTGTTTTGCCGTAATTGGGGTTCATCAGGTGTACGCACCTTTGCTTCCCCTTGTGGGGATCGAGCCTTGAACATCCGCGCCTGAACCGAAGCCTCTGATGTTGCGCTATGGTGGCTGGTTTGGTTACTTGACAGGATGAAGATCGGAGTATTACATACATAGAGTTAGGTCCATAAATATTTGGACAGAGACTTTTTTCTAATTTTGGTTCTGTACATTACCACAAGGTCCTCCCTGCGTGGAGTTTGCATGTTCTCCCCGTGTCTGCATGGGTTTCCTCCGGGCGCTCTGGTTTCCTCCCACAGTCCAGAAACATGCAGGTTAGGTGGATTGGCGATTCTAAATTGGCCTTAGTGTGTGCTTGGTGTGTGGGTGTGTTTGTGTGTGTCCTGCGGTGGGTTGGCACCCTGCCCAGGATTGTTTCCTGCCTTGTGCTCTGTGTTGGCTGGGATTGGCTCCGGCAGACCCCCGTGACCCTGTGTTCGGATTCAGCGGGTTGGAAAATGGATGGATGGATGGACATTACCACAATGAATTTTAAATGAAACAACTCAGATGCAGTTGAAGCGCAGATTTTCAGCTTTAATTCAGTGGGGTGAACAAAACGATTGCATAAAAATGTGAGGCAACTAAAGCATTTTTTAACACAATCCCTTCATTTCAGGGGCTCAAAAGTAATTGGACAAATTAAATAAATGGAAATAAAATGTTCATTTCTAATACTTGGTTGAAAACCCTTTGCTGGCAATGATAGCCTGAAGTCTTGAACTCATGGACATCACCAGATGCTGGGTTTCCTCCTTTTTAATGCTCTGCCAGGCCTTTACTGCAGCGGCTTTCAGTTGCTGTTTGTTTGTGGGCCTTTCTGTCCAAAGATTAGTCTTCAACAAGTAGTACTAGGGTGTTGTACCGTGTTAGCCATTATGAATGTAGAGAAAAGCCAAGCAAAATGACACCTTTTATTGGCTAACTAGAAAGATTACAATATGCAAGCTTTCGAGGCAACTCAGGCCCCTTCTTCAGGCCTCGAAAGCTTGCATATTGTAATCTTTCTAGTTAGCCAATAAAAGGTGTCATTTTGCTTGGCTTTTCTCTTCAACAAGTGAAATGCATCCTCAATTGGGTTAAGATCAGGTGACTGACTTGGCCATTCAAGAATTTTCCACTTTGCTTTAATAAACTCCTGGGTTGCTTTGGCTGTATGTTTTGGGTCATTGTCCATCTGTATCATGAAATGCAGTCCAATCAATTGGACTGCATTTAGCTGGATTTGAGCAGACAGTATATCTCTGAACACCTCATAATTCATTCAGCTGCTTCTGTCCTGTGTCACTTCATCAATAAACACTAGTGTCCTGGTGCCACTGGCAGCCATGCACTCCCAAGCCATCACACTGCCTCCACCTTGTTTTACAGATGATGTGGTATGCTTTGGATAATGAGCTGTTCCACGCCTTCTCTATACTTTTTTCTTGACATCATTCTGTTAGAGGTTGATCTTGGTTTTAATCTGTCCAAAGAATGTTTTTCCAGAACTGTGCTGGCTTTTTTAGATGTTCTTTAGCAAAGTCCAATCAAGCCTTTCTATTCTTGACGTTTATGAGTTGCTTGCACCTTGCAGTGCACCCTCTGTATTTACTTTCATGCAGTCTTCTCTTTATGGTAGACTTGGATATCGATACGCCTACCCCCTGGAAAGTGTTGTTCACTTGGTTGGCTGTTGTGAAGGGGTTTCTCTTCACCATGGAAATGATTCTGTGATCATCCACCACTGTTGTCTTCCGTGGACGTCCAGGTCTTTTCGCGTTGCTGAGTTCACCAGTGCTTGCTTTCTTTCTCAGGATGTACCAAACTGTAGATTTTGCCACTCATAATATTCGAGCAATTTCTTGGATGGGTGTTTTCTGTTTTCGCAGCTTAAGGATGGCTTCTTTCATCTGCATGGAGAGCTCCTTTGACCGCATGTTGTCTGTTCACAGCAAAATCTTCCACATGCAATCACCACACCTCAAATCAACTCCAGGCCCTTTATCTGCTTAATTGATAATGACATAACGACGGACTTGCCCACACCTGCCCATGAAATAGCCTTTGAGTCAATTGTCCAATTACTTTTGAACCCCAGAAATGAAGGGATTGTGTTTAAAAAATGCCTTAGTTGCCTCACATTTTTATGCAGTCAGTTTTGTTCACCCCACTGAATTAAAGCTGAAAGTCTGCACTTCAACTGCATCAGAGTTGTTTCATTTAAAATTCATTATGGTAATGTACAGGGCCAAAATTAGAAAAAAAGTTGTCTGTCTAAATATTTATGGACCTAACTAGGTCTGAATCGCAATCTGATTATTTGGATGGTTACCTACCAGGTAACGTGTGTGATTGTTCGACCAGTCGGCAAACCTCATCCATGTCCTCTCACTTGCGAGAAGCAGATCATAGATATGTACTGTATGTGATACAGTATAGATATCTATAGATAGATATAAACAGTACTGTGCAAAAGTTTTAGGCAGGTGTGAAAAAATACTGTAAACAAAGAATGTTTTCAAAAATGGAAGTGTTAATCATTTATTTTCATCAATCAACAAAATGCAGTGAATGAACAAAAGAGAAATCTAAATCAAATTAATATTTGGTGTGACCACCCTTTGCCTTCAAAACAGCATCAATTCTTCTAGGTACACTTGCACACAGTTTTTGAAGGAACTTGGCTGGTAAGTTGTTCCAAACATCTTGGAGAACTAACCACAGATCTTCTGTGGATGTAGGCTTCCTCACATCCTTCTGTCTCTTCATGTAATCCCAGACACACTCGATGATGTTGAGATCAGGGCTCTGTGGGGGCCATACCATCACTTCCAGGACTTAAGGATTAAGATAGTTCTTAATGACTTTGGCTGTATGTTTGGGGTTGTTGTCCTGCTGCAGAATAAATTTGGGGCCAATCATACGCCTCCCTGATGGTATTGCATTATGGATAAGTATCTGCCTGTATTTCTCAGCATTGAGAACACCATTAATCCTGACCAAATCTCCAACTCCACTTGCAGAAATGCAGCCACAAATGTTCAAGGAACCTCCACCATGATTCACTGTTGTCTACAGACACTCATTATTGTACCGCTCTCCAGCCCTTCGACAAGCAAACTGCCTTCTGCTACAGCCAAATATTTCAAATTTTGACTCATCAGTCCAGAGCACCTGCTGCCATTTTTCTGCACCCCAGTTCCTATGTTTTCATGCATACTTGAGTTGCTTGGCCTTGTTTCCAAATCGGAGGTATGGCTTTTTGGCTGCAACTCTTCCATGAAGACCACTTCTGGCCAGACTTCTCCGGACAGTAGATGGGTGTACCTGGGTCCCACTGGTTTCTGCCAGTTCTGAGCTGATGGCACTGCTGGACATCTTACGATTTTGAAGGGTAATAAGCTTGATGTCTTTCATCTGCTGCACTAAGTTTCCTTGGCCGACCACTGTGTCTACGATCCTCAACGTTGCCCGTTTCTTTGTGCTTCTTCAAAAGAGCTTGAATAGCACATCTTGAAACCCCAGTCTGCTTTGAAATCTTAGTCTGGGAGAGACCTTGCTGATGCAGTATAACTACCTTGTGTCTTGTTGCTGTGCTCAATCTTGCCATGACATGAAACTGTCTTCCACAACCTCACCTTGGTAGCAGAGTTTGGCTGTTCCTCACCCAGTTTTAAGCCTCCTACACAACTGTTTCTGTTTCAGTTAATAACTGCGTTTCATCCTACGTGTGACATTGATGATCATTAGCACCTGTTTGGTATAATTGGTTGATCATACACCTGACTATAATCCTACAAAATCCCTGACTTTGTGCAAGTGTACCTATAAGAATTGATGCTGGTTTGAAGGCAAAAGGTAGTAACACCAAATATTGATTTGATTTAGAGTTTTCTTTTGTTCGCTCAATTTGCATTTTGTAAATTGATAACAATAAACAATCATTTATATTTCTGAAAGCATTCTTTGTTTACAGCATTTTTTCACACCTGCCTAAAACTTTTGCACAGTACTGTATATGTATGTATAGATTGTCACACACGTGCGAATAGGAGGCAGCTAAAGGGCTTCAGTAATTGTAATACCACACCCGGCAGGATGTGCTGACTGTCTTTATCAGTTCCTTACAGACCATTCCAGGGAAATCCCACCAGATTCCGGCACCTTGGATGACATCACTTCCAGTTCTGGCCCCGATGATGTCACTTCCTCTACAGGTCTTTAAAGCCGCCAGCTTACCTCAAGTCTGGCAGTTCTGTTTTGGACTCGGTCTTACTAATATCTCTGTTCAATTATTTAAAACTTTCGCAGCCAGGATACAATTTATGGGTGGCTGCCCCAAAACTTTATGTCTGGAGTGAATTACTTGTTATAAGATATAGATGTCTATATCATATACTGTATATCTATGCTAGGGGGTTCGCCCCCTGCTTGCTTCGCTCACCAACCCCCCTGGCCTGCGTTACACACCAGCCACTTCGCGCCTTTGCTGCTCATGTTGTGAAGAGGGGCGCTGAATGCACCCCAAGGAGACGCGGTCACTCCTCCGAAACCCCCTCTTAAATGGCGATACAACAGGAAACAAATAGGTTTTTTTTTTTTCCATTTTTTAAACCTCTTCTTGGCTCGATCATCTGCTGACTGGCTGCTGCTGCCATGCCGTGTGATCTGCATCTCACACAGCGCTTTGAACATTTAAAGGCCTGTACAGCAGCTGTCCTACTGTTTGTCTTTTATTTCCAGCCTGGGCGTGGTTAAATCTCCTGATACAAAGTCTAATCTCACAGGACGTGAGTTCTTGACATTTTTTAGTTCATAATTTAAAAACTGAATAAGAATCTGAAAATCTAACAACATCACATTAAAGTTTGATAAACTCTGAAAAGAATGCTACCAAACATATATATGTAGGTTTTAAAATAACCCTGATTTAAAGGGTGACAAAAAAGTGACATGTCACATAAAATCGTTGCGCTTTTAGGCTTAGGATTTTATATATATATACAGTAGAGTAGATATGCATATAGAGATAGAAATGTAGATAGAAATATAGATAGATCTATATATGTATAGATATGTATATCTATATATTATAGATTTAGAGATACAGTATATTGAGAGATTATATACAGTATATTATATGTGTATATGAAATAAAACATCACAGGAGCCCTAGAACTGACCTCTGTGGAACACCACTCTTAACATTAGCCAGTTCTTAATTGGTTCCTCACACCATAACCTTCTGCTTCCTGTATCTAAGCCAATTTTGCATTAATCTACAAACACCCTGAATGCTGATGTCTTAGTTTGATGCCCAACCTCTCATGTGGCACCATATCAAATGCTTTCTGTAAGTCAAGATAAACAATATCATATGCTCTACTTTGGTCATATCCTTTGTTTCTTCCTCATTTAATTCTAGCATGTTGGTGAATCATGATCTCCCTCTGCTGTAATAGTGCTTACTGTTCAGTAAAACTTCTGTTCTAACCATGTTTTGTTCATGTCTTTCCCTTAATAATTACATTCATTAATACAGTATGTCTGTGATGCACATTAAGCTTACTGGCCTATAGTTGTTTGGATCTGCCCAGTCACCCTTTTTATTTAATGGGATTATATTTGTAGTTTTCCAGTCCTTTGGAATTTCCACAGGGTTTATATATGTACTCGCTAACCTCCCTATTAATTTGAGGATAAGTATTATCCTCTCATGGTGATTTGTTTGATTTCAGCCTATTTAATCTAAATACTACTTCTCCCTATACAATTTCCAAATCGCTCTTTAGTAGACCCATTAACCACTGGAAGGATATTTCTTTCCTCATATGTGAAGACCTCAGAAAAATACAAGCTGAGAGAATCTGCTATTGCACTGTCTTTAGTTATTTTAATTCCCCTATATTCCAGATGCTGTTTTTGTATAACTAAAATACTAAAAGAATCTCTTTGTGTCATCTTTCGCCTTATCTGCTATATTCCTGTCTAGCTGCCTTTTAACCTCCTTAAATATCCTTATTAAACTTGTACACATTATACAGCTGTTTTTTTTTTTTTTTTGGCAGGTTCTTTTTTAACTCCTTATTAAATCACTAAGAGTGTTTTTTTTTTAATTTCCTGCTAATTCCAAATTTAGCTATGTACTGGTCATGCATTATATATAAAGTGTTTTTAAACCTGTTCAACGGCTCCTTGACTGTCTCTACAATCAAAAACATATCCCTCTCTATCCTTCTTAGACTTTGCCGCTTCTGGTGAAAATTTGCCCTACTAAAGTTAAATTTAACAGTCTTTGCATCCACAATCTTCCAAAACTAGGGGGCTCCGCCCCCTGCTCGCTTCGCTCGCCAACCCCTGGTGTTGGGAATGACAAAGAGCGTGATGTATGAATGAGATATAGAATAGTGTGAAGGTGTAGATGATGCAAATAGAAAGCAAACAATAAAGTGTGTGGCACAGTGTAAAGGTTTATTGGAAAATTTCTTTGTACACGCCGTTTAAGTGTAAAAGGTAATTCCAGCTCAGAACTTGTAAGGTCAATGAAGATGGTTATTGTTGTGATCAGAGTCAAGTTTGTCAGAGCTTAGAAAGAGTTGTGTCTCTCCAGGAAGTAATGGAATGACTTGGGTATTTATGTTTTCCACATTAATATTTTTTGGACATAATATAGTGTGTTGTGTTAAAAGGGGCATTTGGTCTAATGAGATTGCTGTTCCAAATCTGTCTGTAACTAAGTCGTCGCAGATAAAGGCTTGAGGAATTGTAATAATATGTGGGTGAAGTCCATCTGTATTGGTGAGTGTTACATCTCTTAGTTGTAATAAGCAATTGTTATGATCTGGTTCTGGACATCGTATCTTTTTTACTAACTGTATCTTTTGAAAGCAATGCCAATTGTCTGTGTATTTTAAGGTGCACTGAACAATAGCTGAGGCATGGCATCTGGAAGAATAGCTAATCAGTGTCTAAAATCTCCTCCTCATAAAAGTACCTTTCCTCCAAATCGAATATTATTATTCATAAATGTTTGTAGAAGTTTATGAATGGTGTTGAGTAAGTGACTTCATGCCATTGAACATTCATCAATAAACAACATTTTTTCAAGACGGATGTCACGTGCAGTGCCGCCGTTAATGTTCATAGTGGATACCGATTTGTAGGATCTAATGCAGTTGATAAAGATTTCACTTTCAGGTACATCGTCAGTTAGAAGTTTCTGTAGAAATTCAGGATATGAATGTAAAGGAGGCAGTCTAATTTGACCCTTTTGACAACAACGTGTAAATGTATTACTTGTATTGCCAGTTGTTTCTTCAGGGAAGTGAACTGAATGACAATGATTGCAAATGACATTCATTAATCCGAATGAATTTTCCTGGTGTATGTTTTGCTTGTGCCGTTTGAGAGGCGCGTTGTTGCATGTGTAGTATTTGGGACGTGTTGTTTTGGAGCTGTAATCGATTTGCCTGTGCTGTGTGAGAAGCCTGTTGTAGCCTTCGCTGCCGTTAACATGTTTTGCTTGTGGTGTTTGAGTGCCGCGTTGTTGCATGTCCATTATTTGTGACGCGCTATTTTTGATTTTTAATTGAATCGCCTCCGCTTTGCGCAAAGTCCGTTTCACTCTATGTCGTGCATTGTTTGTATCGTGCCTTGTCCGTTTTTGTATGTCGGTCAGTTGAGCTTTCTGCTTTTGGAGTCTTGCTTGCTTGTTTTCTGGCTGGTCATATGCGCGTTGCTTTGCTCCCTTTTTTGTATGTCTGAGACGCGAGCTCTTTCTTTTGAAATCGTGCTTGTTTCGATGCAACACTTTGAGACGCGCGCTGTATGCATCTACGTTCAATGTGTCTGTTCATTTGGGCACGTCTCTGTAACGGGGTTACTTGAGCTTTGCATTTTTTGATCCGAGACATTTTTTCTCACGTATTTTCCGAAGCGCGTTGTATGCGCCGCTGTGTATTCTTTTTGTTTCATTCGTGTTCATGTGTTTGGTCCCGTTATCCGATCCGAATCGTTTTGTACCCGTGACCGTGTATGCATGACTTGTTTGTTCCTCAGCGTGCGAAATATGTATAAGTATTAAGGAGGATCGCATTCACTGTTAATATGGAGCCTTTTCTCCAGTTGAACGGTTAATAGTGCTTTATTTTAATGAGATCCACCTATGCTGCCTAGTGTGAAGGTTTTGAGATGACGTATGTTTAATATGGACGTTTCCTTTAAATATGTGGCTTTGGGTGTCACTTCTTATTGTTTTGGGGGGGGGGGGATTGTTGTTGCGCGAGCGTCTTCTTTCTTTTTGTGTTCCTGTGTCTTGTTTGAATCCCCCTCTTTGTGTGTGTCCCGTCCCTTGCTTGTAGGGTCTGTGGGGCGGTTTTGTGTTCTTTTTTTTTGTCTTCCATAGGCTTGTTGAATCCCCCTCTTGGTGTGTGTCCCGTCCCGTCCCGTGCCTGTAGGGTGTGGGGGTGTGTGGTCGTGCCTTGCTGTTGTGCGCTCGTCTGTTCTTTTTTTTTTGGTGTGTTTAGTTTCGTGTGCAATGTGTTTCGTGCTTTGCCCCCGTTTGACTACTTTTTTATGTGCCTTTTCCTTTTTTTGGTGCTTGTTGCGACTCATTTCTGTGACTCTTTTTTGTATGTGCTCACTCTTTTTTTCTGTGGTCTTGTCCGCCTCTCGCGGCCCCTCATCCGCCTTTGTCGCCCTCTTTTGTCCACCTTTCTCCGACTGTCGCGGACTGTTTTTGCGCCTGCGCCTCTCGCGGACCCTCATCCGCCTCTCTCGCCCTCTTTTGTCCGCCTTTCTCGGCTCCTCAGCCGACTCTCGCGGACTCTTTTTGCACCTGCGCAGTACGTCTTTTTGCAGCTACGGCCCATTGCCGGATGTGCCTGCGTCCATCATCCGGTTTAGCATTCTCGGTTAGTAATATGGACACTGAGAATTATATTATTGTTGCTTGTCCCTAGTCATTCAATCACCTTTACTCCCTCAATTTTATCTTGACCTGATTATTACATTTAATAATTGGGAACTTTAAAGTCCCCCATGACTACATCCCTCTGTAAACTTGCCTTTTTAATACTACTAAAACGATATGTGTTGAAATTTACTGTCCGCATTGGGTGGTGTATAACACACTCTAAAGGACTTTTTCCATATTGTTTTCCGGATGAAGCCAGATGTCCTCCTTAAGAAGAACTGCTTTTAGTAAGTACATAAATGGTAACAATGTATTTGGAAGTAGTAATATATTATACTATAAGTCATTTTAACTTGCATATTTCATCTATCAAGGAATGCATAAGTGTGTTTTCTTCCTTTAGGTTTATGGTTTTTCAAATTGCTATTGGGAACTAAGGAAATGTCGACCAAAGTTGAAAAAGCTAAAAAAGCTTCTTTTGGAAAACCAGTATGAAGGACACTGTATCAAGGAAGAACATAGTTCAGCAAAGGTAATTGTACAGTCTTATGGCCATATTCATGATCAGAACTTTGTTTTCAAAGGCATTTTTGTTTATTTGTATAAGTTCAGTCTTTAGTAAAACTGTATAAATGATACTGTATAAGAAAGTAGTTCCTGGTTCAATCACATACTATCTGAGAATTTAGATTTTTCACTGTTATTTGAAAGGCATGAACTTCAGACAAACCCATTAGTAGTTCATGTCCAGATTTTTTCTTGTATGTACGAACTCTATTCTCTCCATACCCCACAACCCCATTATGTAGGTTAAAGTTTCTTCTCAACTTATTAAAAACCATGAAGGTGCTGTAGAAGAAGCTAAAATATCGCAAACTTTGACCTTCAAATTTTCAAGTTGATAAAAATGTTCAGCCAACTGTTAAATTCCTAATGATCTTTGGCAGTTTTTGGTTTGCTTTTATCCTTCATTTTATTGTTTGTGGAAAAATACCAAATACTCTCTATTTTCTCTCACGTAATAGATTGTGCTATACAGATGATTTCTTGTTCATACATGCAATTCTTTGTTCTTTATACAGTAAATGCTTGTTAATTGTCCTGATAACATTTTTGTAATTGACAAGTCAAATGAAAAGACAGTATTATTAATCTGTCTTCCATAAGCAGGACTGAAGGGAAGTAGGCACTTGCAATGTTAAAATAATATGTCCACCTATTGCAGAGATTACCACCAGTCAATGATTATTTAGAACCAGTATGTCTCACTTTAGTGTATCAGGCTGGTATTATTTTTTCCAGATATAGACAGTTGCATAGTTCCAAGAAGTAAAGTGAGGGGGGATTTGTAGCTTATCTGTACTGTTGGCTAAGGAATAGGGATACCAAAAAGGGCTTGAAGAACCTCTGCTTGTAAATGTACAAAAAAAAAGTATGACCTTTTGTACAAGTTTAGTTTTTAAAATAAATACTAGTTGTATTGTCTACTTGAAGAGATATTACCTTTAATTTAGTTGATTAAATGTTACAGTTTGATGTATGCAATTCTTTGTTAGCCTTCTAAAATGCATAATGAATATCTAGATTTTGGAGGTTTTCAGTTCTTTGCAATTTAATTGGTTTTCAAAGCACCTTCATATGGGAGTGCTTTAAAGTGATCCTACAGAGCAATAAGAAAACTGTTACTGGGTTTTGAAAAATGGCTGGACCCTATCCAGGCATCCCTGGTCATTCTTTGCTGCAGCTAATATTATATCCGTTCATATACTTTAACAATAGGATAGAAGCTGAGTAGCAACTGGGCATTTGTGTGATGAATTATCAACCAAAACCATTTTAGAAAAACTCTTAAGTTACTGCATATTTTAATAGATCAGAGACACACTAAAGCTTATTCATAAATGATAGTAAGGTTATTAAACCAAGTAATTTAATTGCATGTGCATGTTGTTCTTACTGTGAAACTGATAAACTATAGTGATAACATCTAAACAAAGGCATATTCATAAAGTGGTATTTCAGAATTTGCAAACTCAATTAATTTAACATAACAAACATGTTCAGAAACGTTCCTTTGTGATATATCCACACACTGTTCTTTAAATTTAGCAGTATCTTTTTTTTGAGTCGGATAAGATTTAAGTTATATGACAGAAATGTTACTTAATGTTGAGTTTGATTTGCTTAAACTATCATTGCAAAATATGGTTTATGCCTCTTTCGAGGTTATGGTTTGGAGCTGCTGTTTTGCTTATGGACCAGTAAACTAGTATGAATTTAAGTTTGCAGGAGTTTGTCTAAATGATTGTGTGGAAAACTTCTGATTTCACCCCCTGCCCCTTTTTTTTTCCCCCTTTGGAGATATTATGTTGAAGATGGATCCTCCAACATAATAAAGTTTATGTATGTTCCAGGAAATATCCTAAATAATGGTTTAGGAGGAATGGATTTGGTGTTCTGAAATGGGATAGCCCAAGCATATTTTTATGCAGTAAACCAATAAGCCCGCGATTTGCCAGCGAATTGTAAATCCAAGAATGGCAGTCAGTTTCTGTTCCGTGCGATATCTGGATGGATGACATATCATGGAGGGTGGGTGCGTCTGGGGAAATGTCATTTAATTACATAAGCATATCTGTAGTAAAGTGGTCTCGTTTTGTGGAGACGTGATTCCGTTGCTTTTGGTGACACCGACTGCTGGCAGAGTGGAGCACAGCAAGTTCAGTTTACAGGTTGTGGTGTTCATGTGCCAGCTACTGAGTCTGGTAAGCCGCTCGCCGCTGCGCATGTTCAGTTTACAGGTTGCAGTGTTCGTGTGCCAGCCACTGAGTCTGGGAAGCCGCTGGGTTAGAGTCTGTGACCGTCATGTGATCTATATTACTGTTACAGTGGATTAGAGCAAGTGTAGCTCACAGGTTGTGTTGTTTGGGCGGGATGCCGCTGCGTCTGACTCTGGACTCTGGGGCGGGCGCCAAACTGAATGACCGCTATGTGATCGACATTACTGGCACAGTGGATTAGAGCAAGTCTAGTTTACAGGTGGCGTGCTCGTTGTAGTGCGGCAGTGCGCGTGACATCCCTAATCGTGTACCGTTGCATAAACCTTGTTTAGTATTAAGGTTTCTTAATAGCATGACTATTGTCCCCATTTTAAGGTTACGACTGTATTGTGGTAACCCGGCCGGGTTAATAGTGTTTAAATATTCTAATGGGAAATTAATATGCTCATGTTTCGTCTTCAGAATCAAGATTGTCAGTACTTAGAAAGAGGCGGCTTTCTCCAGGAAGCAGTGCAATGACTTGGTTATTTATCTGATCAACGTCAATGTTCTTTGGACATAATATAGCTCGGTGCGTTAAAAGTGGTATTTCGTCTAATGAGATTGTTTGACCAAACACCTCTGTTACTAAGTCGTCGCAAATAAAGGCTTGAGGGATCTGAATAATATCTGGGTGAAATTCATATGTATTGGTACGGTTTCCATCTCCTAGTTGCAACAACCAATTAGTATATTCTGGATCTGTACAACGCATGTTTTGTAGTAAATGTAGTTTCTCAAAGTAATGCCAATTGTCTGCATATTTTAAACTGGACTGAACAATCGCTGAACACATGGCATGCGGAACAATAGCCAGGCACTGTCGGAAGTCTCCTCCTAATAAAAGTACTTTTCCTCCAAATGGAATATTATTATTCATTAGACACCTGCATTCATTGTGTCTATCCTTGTGGGCTCGTTTTTGTATTTCCATTAGTTGAGCTGTTTCGTTTTGGAGACGTGACTGTTTTGCCTCCACTGTTTTAGAAACGCGTTGTAGGCGCCTGCATTCATCGTGTGTATCCATGCGGGCTCATTTTTGTATTTCCGTTAGTTGAGCTGTTTGTTTTTGGAGCCATGACTCCGTTAGCTATACGGCGTCTACTGTTAAGAATTATAATCGCACTTAAGTTTAATACGGAGCGCTCGTGTATTGTTTCTTTCCATCTGGTGGCGTTTCTGTGTTTTCTGTGCTGTAATACTGTAATGTGATTCAAATATGCTGTGTAGTGTGGACCTTTGGGGTTTCCGTACTGTAATACAACCTTCGAATCCTCTCGTTTCTTTTTTTGCTCTGTGGCGGGCTCGTCGCAGTGCGTCAGTGCGCGTGCGCTTCAATGCGCCCTGCGCTATCTTTTTGCTCTGTGGCGGGGTTGTATTTTTTTTTGCTCTGTGGCGCGCTCGTTTGTTGCTCTGTGGCGGGCTCGTTGCAGTGCGGCAGTGCGCGTGTGCCTCAATGCGCCCTGAACTATTTCTTTGCTCTGTGGCGGGCTCGTTTTTATTTTTTTGCTCTGTGGCGGGGTTTTATTTTTTTTGCTCTGTGGCGGGCTCGTTGCAGTGCGGCAGTGTGCGTGCACCTCGATGCACCCTGCGCTATTGTTTTGCTCTGTGACGGGCTCGTCCATATTGTGTGGCAGTGCGCGTGCACCTCGATGTGCCCAGCGCCCTGCGTCCATATCTGGTTTACAGCCTTCGGTTAGTAAGATGGATGAGACATTTTATAGTATATTGTTTGCTTGAACTCATTGCTTTAGTTCTTTTTTTTTTTGACTTTGCTCTAATCACAGATGTTATGTCTATTGCATCCGATTCTATTAATGGTCAGTAATTTAATTCTTACTTTATTAATCTTTCACTTCACCTTTTTGACATCCCTATTTTTCTTATGAAAATGATGAGTACACTCTTCCATCTCTTTCCGTGACATGTCCAAACCAGTGTAGTCTTGACTTCAGTAAGGATACCAGCTATGTTGACAAACGGTAATTTCCCTATTACAGTGTACATCAATTTGTGTAACATTCTGCAGCGCTTTAGTCACAAAAATATTTGCATGAACTCACCTGTATTGTAGCAGTGCCGATATAATATGATGATTTAAGCCAAGCTTGAATAAGAATGCAAGACCCACTTATGTAAACTGTCAAAGCATTGCAGATAATTTGTATATATATTAGCCCCACAAATCCATCTGTAAAGTAGTGATAGTTCATCTTATCAAGTGCTTTATGTTGGCTTATTAATTCTTAGGCACAAATTCTGCTTTCCGATAATGCCATTCATGAAAAGTACTACACAGTATAATGTAGGAAAATGGGGAAAAGTATTTTGTAATGAAAAAACAAATAAAATAAGGATAAGCTGAATGAAAGCAAAATAAGCCACACAACAATCTTTGATAAAATGTTATGCAAGTCTGTTGTGCTGTTTTTAAATAATCATGTGTCTGCTTTTTGTAACTGTGAAATAAAAATACAAAATGGCATTCACTTTTAAGTAAAAAGCAGTAAAGGAAAAATAAATGCTATTTTACTAATTGCTCGTTTTACTTACTTTTTTTACACAAAAGGTTCAGCTAATATATACCAGGGGAATTTATTTTTGTACAGTGATCCCTCGCTATATCGTGCTTCGCCTTTCGTGGCTTCATTCGTGGATTTTATATGTAAGCATATTTAAATATATATCGCGGATTTTTCGCTGCTTCGCGGGTTTCTGCGGACAATGGGTCTTTTAATTTCTGGTACATGCTTCCTCAGTTGGTTTGCCCAGTTGATTTCATACAAGGGACGCTATTGGCAGATGGCTGAGAAGCTACCCAACTTACTTTTCTCTGTGTCTCTTGCGCTGACTTTCTCTGATCCTGACGTAGGGGGTGTGAGCAGGGGGGCTGTTCGCACACCTAGACGATACGGACGCTCGTCTAAAAATGCTGAAAGATTATCTTCATGTTGCTACCTTCTGTGTGCAGCTGCTTAGTGAAGCGACATGCTGCACGGTGCTTCACATACTTAAAAGCTCAAAGGGCACGTATTGATTTTTCACTCTTTGTTTTTATCTGTGTCTCTCTCTCTCTCTCTCTCTCTCTCTCTCTCTCTCCCTGCTCCTGACGGAGGGGGTGTGAGCTGCAACCTTCAACAGCTTTGTGCCGCGGTGCTTCGCATACTTAAGCCAAACAGCCCTATTGATTTGTTTGCTTTGCTCTCTGTTTCTGACAGCCTGTGCTCCTGACACGCACTCCTTTGAAGAGGAAGATATGTTTGCACTCTTTTAATTGTGAGACAGAACTGTCATCTCTGTCTTGTCATGGAGCACAGTTTAAACTTTTGAAAAAGAGACAAATGTTTGTTTGCAGTGTTTGAATAACGTTCCTGTCTCTCTACAACCTCCTGTGTTTCTGCGCAAATCTGTGACCCAAGCATGACAATATAAAAATAACCATATAAACATATGGTTTCTACTTTGCGGATTTTCTTATTTCGCGGGTGGCTCTGGAACGCAACCCCCGCGATGGAGGAGGGATTACTGTATTGCTTTCTTCATTGAGTACAGTGTCTGCCAGTAGAGAAAAAAAGATAAAATGGAGTTTCATTACAAAAAATTCAATTGGTTTTGTGCTGAAATTCATCTTTTAAAATAAAATGTAGTTAACTTATATCTGGACTGACAACTTTCCCCCCACCTCCAAAAGCACACTCCTCCTCATAGCAGCACAACTCAAGCAGAAAAAAATCTTGTTGCTCCTTGTCACCTTGTGTATTATCTCTGGCACTTCTGCTTCTGAAAAGTGTCGCGCAGCCATGTTCTTTTTGAAATTACAAGTTCGCAAAAAGTTATCCACAGATTCTACATACCATAATGTCAACAATAACTCATCTTTTAGGAAACTTGCACTGTTTTTAGAGATTGTAGCTACCATGGATTGATGTTCAGTGCCCTGAGTGGCATTACAGGACTGTAAATGATTCTCTGGACACTTGTGGATGGTTAGTAATCTGGCTTCTGATTACCCAGACTTTGTGATATACAGTAATCCCTCGCTATATCGCGCTTCGCCTTTCGTGGCTTCACTCTATTGCGGATTTTATATGTAAGCATATTTAAATATATATCGCAGATTTTTTGCTGGTTCGTGGATTTCTGCGGACAATGGGTCTTTTAATTTCTGGTACATGCTTCCTCAGTTGGTTTGCCCAGTTGATTTCATACAAGGGACGCTATTGGCAGATGGCTGAGAAGCTACCCAACTTACTTTTCTCTCTCTCTCTTGCGCTGACATTCTCTGATCCTGACGTAGGGGGATTGAGCAGGGGGGCTGTTCGCACACCTAGATGATACGGACGCTCCTCTAAAAATGCTGAAAGTTTATCTTCATGTTGCTCCCTTCTGTGCAGCTACTTCGTGAAGCGACATGCTGCACGGTGCTTCGCATACTTAAAAGCTCGAAGGGCACGTATTGATTTTTGATTGTTTGTTTTTCTCTGTCTCTGTCTCTCTCTCCTTCTCTGCTCCTGACGGAGGGGGTGTGAGCTGCTGCCTTCAACAGCTTTGTGCTGCGGTGCTTAGCATATTTAAAAGCCAAACAGCCCTATTGATTTGTTTGCTTTTCTCTGTCTCTCTCTGACATTCTGTATATATACATATATATATATGTATATGTATATATATATATGTATGTATATATATATATGTATGTATATATATATATGTATGTATATATATATATATGTATATGTATATAATATATATGTGTATATATATATATATATATATGTATATATATATATATGTATATGTTTATATATATATATATATATATATATATATATACAGTGGTGTGAAAAACTATTTGCCCCCTTCCTGATTTCTTATTCTTTTGCATGTTTGTCACACAAAATGTTTCTGATCATCAAAGACATTTAACCATTAGTCAAATATAACACAAGTAAACACAAAATGCAGTTTGTAAATTGTGGATTTTATTATTTAGGGAGAAAAAAAAATCCAAACCTACATGGCCCTGTGTGAAAAAGTAATTGCCCCCTGAACCTAATAACTGGTTGGGCCACCCTTAGCAGCAATAACTGCAATCAAGCGTTTGCGATAACTTGCAATGAGTCTATTACAGCGCTCTGGAGGAATTTTGGCCCACTCATCTTTGCAAAATTGTTGTAATTCAGCTTTATTTGAGGGTTTTCTAGCATGAACCGTCTTTTTAAGGTCATGCCATAGCATCTCAATTGGATTCAGGTCAGGACTTTGACTAGGCCACTCCAAAGTCTTCATTTTGTTTTTCTTCAGCCATTCAGAGGTGGATTTGCTGGTGTGTTTTGGGTCATTGTCCTGTTGCAGCACCCAAGATCGCTTCAGCTTGAGTTGACGAACAGATGGCCGGACATTCTCCTTCAGGATTTTTTGGTAGACAGTAGAATTCATGGTTCCATCTATCACAGCAAGCCTTCCAGGTCCTGAAGCAGCAAAACAACCCCAGACCATCACACTACCACCACCATATTTTACTGTTGGTATGATGTTCTTTTTCTGAAATGCTGTGTTCCTTTTACGCCAGATGTAACGGGACATTTGCCTTCCAAAAAGTTCAACTTTTGACTCATCAGTCCACAAGGTATTTTCCCAAAAGTCTTGGCAATCATTGAGATGTTTCTTAGCAAAATTGAGACGAGCCCTAATGTTCTTTTTGCTTAACAGTGGTTTGCGTCTTGGAAATCTGCCATGCAGGCCGTTTTTGCCCAGTCTCTTTCTTATGGTGGAGTCGTGAACACTGACCTTAATTGAGGCAAGTGAGGCCTGCAGTTCTTTAGACGTTGTCCTGGGGTCTTTTGTGACCTCTCGGATGAGTCGTCTCTGCGCTCTTGGGGTAATTTTGGTCGGCCGGCCACTCCTGGGAAGGTTCACCACTGTTCCATGTTTTTGCCATTTGTGGATAATGGTCTCACTGTGGTTCGCTGGAGTCCCAAAGCTTTAGAAATGGCTTTATAACCTTTACAAGACTGATAGATCTCAATTACTTCTGTTCTCATTTGTTCCTGAATTTCTTTGGATCTTGGCATGATGTCTAG